>NC_092576.1:3955000-4142500 GCF_037975245.1 Apostichopus japonicus | reverse complement strand
ATTATCATTATCATTATCATTAATATTATCATTATCATGATCATGATCATGATCATGATCATTATCATTATCATTATCATAATCATAATCATAATCATTATCATTATCATTATCATTATCATTATCATTATCATTATCATTATCATTATTTGGGATTGGATGGCCTTCTAACTGTCAAGAACATTCTGTAAGGGGCTCTCAGTTTTAGCGCTTTTTCACCACTTCCTCCAGATCGAGCAAATGTTTTTTCAGCACCAACCCTGAATATCACTAATATTCTAACTTTTTTACATTAAGTTGTTGCCTTTATGGTGAGAGGTAGGCCCAGAGGAAGCAAAAATAAGTCAAAGGCTACAAATAGGCCTACAGTTAGTGACACGGCTAGTAAAGAGCCTACCACGCTAAGTCAATGTAGCAAAAAAACGTGGTTCTAGCTCTGAATCCGATACTCCACCTAGCTAGAAGGAGGCATTTGAAACATTTAAGATATCATTACGTAACAATTTTGACAAAAGCATTGGAATGTTGGAGAAAAACCTGGACAGGGCCATCAAAGCCTTATCTGAACGAGTGGAGGAGTTAGAGAAAAGAGACGAGGATTATTCAGATCGCTTTTCTGGCTTTTCTAAGGCCTTGGAGAAGGCCAATGCTACCATTGAAGAAAATGCCGAGTGAATAAATAAACTTGAGCGGCATTCTAGATGGAACAATTTCAGAGTCGTTGGAATCAATCGAATTGATAACGAGAATTGTTGAACTATTATAAAAGAAAAGGTTCCTTCCCAGTTTCCGAATGGCCAAGAGATACACGTTGAGAGTTGCCATCGAGATGGACGGGGTGTTGGAGATAAACCGCCACACATTTTAGCGAGATGTCTGTCCTTTCAGGATAAGATTACTATTATGAAGTCGTGGAGAACTCACCTGAAGGAACAAGACTTTTTTCTTGTAGATGACCTAACGAAGTTGGATTTGGTGGAGAAAAAAAGCCCCATCGGCTAAAGTGAAGGAACTGTACTCGAATGGAGTTAAACTACAATTCGTGGCGGGGAAGTGGCGGGATGCTCGTGGGAAACCGTACCCTTTTGATTGAAACAACGTCATGGAATTAACCAGTGAATTTCACAGATTTTTTTGAAGTTCATTAAAATTATTTTCTGTACCATTTCTCTTTGTAATTTCCTGACGAATTACAATATTTTCTTAAGTGTTCCCTTAACTCTATATGGAATGTTCGATTGTTACGTCAAGGTTAGACCTCATTCCTTTTCTATCGAGTGCAAACAAAGCACTCTTTTGTTGGGTTGTCTTGTTGTTTTTGTTGCTGTTTTGTCTTTGAGAGTTTGTCTGTCTGTATTGTTGTAGTGTGTTTTTCTGTTTGTTCTTTTCAGTCTTTAAAATGCATGATATTATCTCGGTGTGTACCTTTAATGCTTGTGGATTAAATGACCCTAAGAACAGACGTGAGGTGTTTACTTGGCTACATAACAAAAAAAAAATTTTTAATTCTAGAAACCCATTGCATTGACGCTTCTACAAGCTTTTGGAATAATGAACGGGGTGGAAAGGCATTTTTTTCTTGTGGATCTGTAAGGGTGCGCTATTCTCTTTAATCCTTCTCATAGCCTCACAATTGTTAAACATTTGTTTGATTGCAATGGCCGAATCATTATTATAGATATTGTTATTAATGATATTGTTTATACTATTGTTAACGTTTATGCCCCTGATAGGGACCATCCACCTTTTTCAGTAATATATAGGTGCTTGGCGTCTAACTTTACTTGAAAAAAAAAACATTATATGGGGCGGTAATTTTAACTTAGTTCTGGGTCTTGATCTCGAAAAGAAGGGGGGGGGGCACAAAAAGAACAAATTTTAGAGCGAGAGAAGTACTCTTTTACTGCAAACAAGGTTATAAGTTAGTTGATGTATTTAGGAAGAGGAACCAAAAGAGGTATCTTTTCACGTGGTTTTCAAATATTATTGATGAACTTAGTTGTAGGTTAGACTTTTTTCTGGTGTCGGCCAACTTGTTACCTTTTGTAATGACTGTTATACTTTATCAACCATTCAGTCCGATCATAATGGGGTAATTTTTAATATTCGTGCTTCAACATTTAAGAGAGGTGGGGGAGTTTGGAAATTAAGCAATTCCCTATTGAAAGATGCAGACTTTGTAGATGGAATTCGAAAGTTGGTTTCTTATGCTTTGGCAGAATGGGATTAAGATGTAGCTAATCCACAATTTTTGGGGGAATATTTAAAATTTCTCATACGTTCCTGGTCCATGAAATACGGTACTCTAAAAAATAAATCTCGTTTTGTTAGGAAAAAGGAACAAACGCTGCAAAAAGTTATTATTTCTTTAGAAACTGAATTCATTTTCAATCCCACGTCGTCCCTTAAACTACAGATTTCAAACGCTAAGCGCTGCCTTGACAACATTTACGAGGCAAACATTGACGGTATTATTATCCGCTCTAGAGCGAGATGGGTTGAAAAAGGTGAGCGGAATACACAGTACTTCCTAAATTTAAAGAAGCGAACAGTTCTAAACGTTGAGCGGACGTTTTACGAAACTTTGTATGCTACTTGTAATAATGCTAGCTTGGATAATTATTTTACTGTGTCGCTTCTTGTTCCGGGTTTGAACGACGATTTAAGAAATAATTGTGAAGGTGCTTTGACTGAAGAGGAGTGTTGGAATGTGCTTAAAAGTATAAACTCTGGTAAGGTATTTGGCAGCCAGTTGAATTTTACAGAATAATTTTGGCCAAAAATTAAGTCTTTTGTTGTTATGTCGTTGAACTCGGGTTATTTGATTAGTAAACTTTCTTCGGCGCAAGGCAGAAGTGTCCATTGTTAAAGGCCAGTAAATACTTTCCTAAACTTCCAAATAATTTTTTTTTCTATTTCAGAACAGTACAAAATGAGCACGATACTATTTCTGAATCGTTCCAAAAACACTAAAAACAACGCTGTTCGTCAACACAGGAAGGCTAGACATGGAAGAAACTTCATACGTCCTCCTCGTGGTAACCAGAGACGCTATCCACGGAGGGCTCCAAATCATGTGGTGGTCTCTAAGCAACCAATGTCAGCTACAGTAATAAATATGGTCAGTGAGAATTTATAACATTTTGAGCTTCTTCGGTTCTAGTTGAACATTGAACAAATATATATATATATATATATATATATATATATATATATATATATATATATATATATATATATATATTTATATATATATATATATATATGTGTGTGTGTGTGTGTGTGTATGTGTGTGTTTGTCTTATTGTTTAATATGCGCTAAATATGAAGAATACCCCAACATCCCTACCTCACCCCACATCCACATCCAGTCTAATAAACTCTTGTTCCGTTTTGGAGATAACGTTTTTTCGCAGCTGTCATTTTGTTACAATGTCATATAATGCCGTCTTCCCAAGCATTTTTCTTCACATTTAGAAGTTAAAATTGATTACCTTTATATTGAACGCTAAGCCATCATTAATTCGTATTTAGACGTTTTATTTTATTTTTTAAATTTATTTATTAAATTTGGTCTTGTAAAACTCTTTAAAACATTGTAATAGAAAAACATGTGGAATTGGAATATTTGATTGTAAATTGTCTGTTACTTATAAAGGAACTGATGTTTCAAGAGTTTATTCCTTAAGTTTAAATTATTAGGATTTTACTGTCACCGTCATATGTTTGGAAAGGTGAGAAATCGTATTTGCAACGTTTTCTTCTTTCAACCAAAATCAAAGCGCCGTAACCTATTTTATAGACCAACGTTCTGCGACATTTAGTTACAAAACGAAATACATTAACAAAATTTGCACAGAAGTGAAATTTGAGGGCGGTAGGCAAGAATTTAGAGTAATCTCTTATTAAGAAGTTCATTTGAACGCCAACAACAAGGCAACAAAACTGCTATGTAGCTTAATTCAAGTTAGGTTCCGCCAAATGCTTGTAAATAACTATGAAATTCCAATGTTTTGTATTCTTTATGTACATTCTGGCTATTCTCAAATAGATGGCGGACTTACATGTTTGCTTGACGTTATTTTGCCTAATTTGCCGTTTGACCGTTTTGATTGCAAATAAATGTATCAGTGTAAGTAATTCAAATTGGCTCTGATACATGATAGTTGTCTGTTCAGAGTTCCCTTTCATTGTCTCCAATTCGAACCTTCTCATCCCCTTCCCCCTTCCTCTACTAGTTTAATCGATTCAAGGAAAAATCGGCGGTTAAGTGATGAGGGTACAAGCAACGACTATATTTCATCAGTCGGTTGAATAAAAGACTGACTTACTTTTTAAGTACTTCTGTGTTCAAAACGAAGTAACTTGTTGTGAGATAATTGGTTAAACTGGACTGCTGACTGCTGACTGCTGGACGCCAGGCTAAGAAGTACCTGAATAGAGATTGTACCAACTAAGGAGTGGATGGCACAACTCAAACTCAGGGATATTAAACCTGCTGAGACTGGTTTCATTCCCGTTCTACGTAATTGGACGACACCTTTCAAACTCAGGGATCGTAAACCTATACCAAAACTGGTTTGATTCCTGTTCTGCGTAATTGGACGACACCTTTCAAACTCAGGGATTTCAAACCTGCTGAGACTGGTTTGATTCCCGTTCTACGTAATTGGACGACACTTTTCAAACTCAGGGATTGTAAACCTGCTGAGACTGGTTTGATTCCCGTTCTACGTAATTGGACGACACCTTTCAAACTCAGGGATTGTAAACCTGCTGAGACTGGTTTGATTCCCGTTCTACGTAATTGGACGACACCTTTCAAACTCAGGGATTGTAAACCTGCTGAGACTGGTTTGATTCCCGTTCTACGTAATTGGACGACACCTTTCAAACTCAGGGATTGTAAACCTGCTGAGACTGGTTTGATTCCCGTTCTACGTAATTGGACGACACCTTTCAAACTCAGGGATCGTAAACCGATACCGAGACTGGTTTGATTCCCGTTCTACGTAATTGGACGACACCTTTCAAACTCAGGGATCGTAAACCTATACCGAGACTGGTTTTATTCCTGTTCTGCGTAATTGGACGACACCTTTCAAACTCAGGGATTTCAAACCTGCTGAGACTGGTTTGATTCCCGTTCTACGTAATTGGACGACACCTTTCAAACTCAGGGATTGTAAACCTGCTGAGACTAGTTGATTCCCGTTCTACGTAATTGGACAACACCTTTCAAACTCAGGGATTGTAAACCTGCTGAGACTAGTTGATTCCCGTTCTACGTAATTGGACGACACCTTTCAAACTCAGGGATCGTAAACCTATACGGACACTGGTTTGATTCCCGTTCTGCGTAATTGGATGACACCTTTCAAACTCAGTGATTTTAAACCTGCTGAGACTGGTTTGATTCCCGTTTTGCGTAATTGGACGAAACCTTTCAAACTCAGGGATCGTAAACCGATACCGAGACTGGTTTTATTCCCGTTCTACGTAATTGAACGACACCTTTCAAACTCAGGGATTGTAAACATGCTCTGCTGAGACTGGTTTGATTCTTGTAGTATAGATTTTTTTAAAGTTTGGATATCATTACCCGGTCAGTTTTCCATTACTCATTTACATACCTGAGTAATTTCGCTGATATAATTGCTCCTTTCGAGCTCTTGTTCAAATTTGTGAGTATTACATGTTTTTCTTTTCCTTTACTATTTATTACAGGAATCTAACGGATTACAAGCAATATCCTTGAACAGGAAAAACGAGAAACCTCCAGCTTCATATTTTTGCCTGTCTGTCGCCTGCTTCTGCATTTGTCCATTATTTGCAGCTTTTGCAATTTTCTTTTCATCACAGGTATGTATATTAATCTACGGTAATGGCCAAGAAAATGACAATGACGACAACGATGACAATGACTATGACGGTGAAGAGAATATAAAAAATGACGAGGACGAGGACACTGACGAGGACGACGTTGGTGACGATTGCGGGGTTGATTTCAATTGCGATGACAAGGACCATCACCAAGATAGCGACAATGGAGATTGTGATGATGATTGTGGTGGTGGTGGTAGTGGTGGTGGTGGTGATGGTGGTGATGGTGATAGTGATGGTGGTGGGGATGGGGATTGTGATGGTGATGGTGATGACGATGACGACGACTATGATGATGATACGTTGTTTGTGTTGATTCAACCATTCATAAATGTTTATAACCATTCCTTCGAAAAACAATCATGTTAAGTGATTATTAATTAACAGTTATATATGTTTTACGTTTCTTCAGGTCAATCCGAATCACAGCAGAGGTAATGCAGTTGGTGCCAAAATGTCTTCCAGGTTTGCCTTACTATTTTGCATTTTGTCCGTACTCACGACGGCAGGGATAGCTGTGTACCTCATCTATATATTTGGTTTATCATCATCAACAACTTCGAGAGATACCCTCGTAGAATGGTGGAATGCAAACTGGAACATTGCTTGATCATTGTGTCATTAAACTATATGTTAGACAGTATCGTTGCACTCTCCGTGACGTAATATATTCTCAGATCTGTTTATTATGACGTGCGATAAATACTAATGGACGACGGTGACAGCTAAAAGAGGGAACCTGCTGGACGGAGTTCTCACTGTCTACGTGCATTGGACAATACTACTACTCTCGTACGGTCAAACCAACTTGCAGCAGAAATAATGTATTACAAAAAAAAAACACCAATATGAACATTAAATATTGAACTCTCATGCCGAACAGGACGAAAATGGTTACTTTCTCTGCTACAGTACAATATTTCAGTAGATAGTTTTATAACATTTCCGATTCGTCATAAGAAAAAATAAGTCCGCAACAATGTCATTAATAAGTAGACATTTCAATACATGTTTTAGATTGACGAATTCATACCCAACTACTTCGAAAATCGATACCAACAACGGCTATTAGAATAAAACTGAAATGAAAATTCTTGACAATAATGGCTGTATGGGTTATTTTATAACTTGTGCAAGGTCGGAGAATGTGTCTGAAGGATTTTGAAGATGATTTGTTTTCGTTATTTACAAAGATCCAATATTATGGCTAACGATCAAGGACAACTGCTGAAATAATCACTACAAGGAACATTTGAATAGCAGTGTACTCAATTAAATGTGTTGAATATGCGACGACATTGCGTAAAAGGGACAATGTACAATGTGTTGAGCAATCAGAGAGCATAGGTTGGAAAGCAGGTGACTTAAGGTAATGACCGTATGTTTTAACTTCATTTATTTTTGACGAGAGGAGGTTTCAAATCTTTTTGGCCGAAAGGGATCAAACTCGTAATCAAAGATGAAGTTTTTAGAGGGTATGTTGAATGGAGCTCATTATTCTGTTATTGCCTGGGCACATGCATTACGCCGCC
The DNA here is from genome assembly GCF_037975245.1 of Apostichopus japonicus. Taxonomy (NCBI): domain Eukaryota; kingdom Metazoa; phylum Echinodermata; class Holothuroidea; order Aspidochirotida; family Stichopodidae; genus Apostichopus; species Apostichopus japonicus. The sequence continues at coordinate 4,135,085 of NC_092576.1, read as the reverse complement.
AATAGGAGGAGAACCAATGGGAGCAGAAGGCCTTTCTATTAATTATGTATGCTAATACTCACTATGTGTAAGAGCCTGCAGTATTAGTGTTCATACCATGCCCGTTGCTCTTTATAGAAAACTCATTTTTTAAGTATGAAATGGAATGTATACGAGGGTCATGGCGTTTACTATAATAATGCATTCCTATTCAACTAGTAGCCTCAACATTAATCTGCATATTGCACTCAAGTAGCTTGTAAACATGAAGAACATGACATATATTACTTTAATATCTTTCTTTCTGTGTTTTCTTTATGTTTGTTTGTCATTGTTTTTCGTTAGTGTGATCTCTGCGTGCGTACCATTAATTGACGAGTGGGAAGAAACATATGGATTTGTGTTTACATTTCAACAGAGATATAAGAATGGGCTAACATTTATATATATATATATATATATATATATATATATATATATATATATATATATATATATATTATCAGTACAACATTACACGTAGACCTAAGTATAGCCCTAATTTATATTCTCAATTTATACCTCAGAATATACAATTCCGCTTCTTGTCATCCTGGAAGAGGACCCTCACACCCCTTATATGTCAGTTGGCTTCAAAGACGTCGGATCCATACCCCTTCTTTTATTTTAAATCCTGGTTCCGCCCATGTGAGCAAAACGCCTACTTTGGTCATTCCTTTGCAATACTTTCTCGATTCTTGACACATTACACAGCACCATCCTACTATTTATCTTTTAACCTATTTAGTAAAAGAAACACGGCCACAAGTAGATTCCTAACGTACTAATTGGTAGATAAATTCAGCAAATGGATTGATTTTACATCATAAAGTAAGGCAGTAACGCGCAGGCTGCAGCTACTTGTAAATAAGCGGCCCGAAAAACCGTCTTGTGACATTTGTTCTTTAAATCAACAAAAATTATAAATAGATCACCACAGCAGTATCTAATATTTACATTTCAGGCAACGCTGTAAGACTTTAGACTTTGAAATTGCAATTCCTAAACCAACTAGAACTGCTTTTGCCTGCAAATACGTAGTATTGTAGTGCAAGTGGCGTGCTTGCAATATTAGGAAGAACTTCTTGGTTGTTCATGGTGGTATTATTTTTATGGGCGGACAACACACTAGGTAATCGGAGTATAGACATATTGCAGGTGCCTAAAAATGAGGGCGCTTGTGAACGCCGTGACACGCTCAGAAGAAATTAGCTCCGCAGGTAGCCTCTGAAACTACAAATGTACACGCAGAGACGATTTGAAACCTTAAGTTTCAACGTCCAGTAATATAGGGATCGTTCACTTGGCCAGTGATGTCAATATTGTAGCGCACACGCGCATTACAAGAATGAAAAATGGTGAATCCAGTTACATGACAACGCCAATTCATTCGAGGTTAACACGAAGGTGATGTGTTGCAGATTGTTTACCATCAGCCTTCAGCTATTATGTTATTAATTTACAGCTTTGATAGTTGATAAGATGAAATCAATCACGATAAATGCAAATATGGACTTTGAAATCAACCTCGATAACGTGTACGTTAGGTACCTGGTATCTATATATAGCACAAGAGCAGTGTGAAGTTAAATACATGTATGATACATGTTAACGTACATGTAGTATAATACACCTAACGTACATGTATAACGACAGAAGACACTCCTAGTAAAATATAGAAGCACCATTATCGTATAGTTCTGAGCACGTTCGGTTCGCTGCGTTGACGACGAGAAGGAATATCTCAGGAATATTGTGACACCATGACGGAACTTACACCGCCTCCCGGTAAGTCTCTAGTTATTTAATATACGTGTCAGATCATAGAGGCGTTACCTCCATGGTTAGATCATGGAGCTATAAACAGATAATAGCTCCATGGTTAGATGAACATTCGTTTCTTGGGTACAGTCGTTTTTGTGTTAATTCTAGTAACTTTTATGATAAAATCAACACCAACGCAATTAAAGTTTTTTTTTTCATAATAAAACTACCATACAACTTAAAAAAATCTCGTTCATTATTTTCTTTGCAGACGTTAAAAAACAGTTCGTTACAGAGTTAAGAGAAGTGTATAGAGAATGGTGCAGTAACATTAAGACGATTCCTTCTTTGACGTGTAATACGTCTTCCGTGGACGCTATCTACACGACAGGAACAATTGAATGTTTAACTAGGAATGCTGAGAATATTGATGAATGGGAGTCGTTGGAAACGTACAAACAAATAAGGTCAGATCATCGAGTAAAATCTAATCGACGTATCATAGAGAGTGGACCTGGGTATGGTAAGTCATTGTTGACCCTTCAACTGGCTCATGAATGGTCCACAGATACACCAGAATCATGCTTGAAAGACGTAGAAATATTAATAGTTCTACAACTCAGAGAAATAAGCGGTCTGACATCGATATACAAGTGTATCAGACAGTGTAATTTAAAGACACAGTCAATTATCAACGTCGAAGATATTCAAAATATTCTACAACAGTCTTCGTATGTACTGTTTGTTTTGGACAGTGTCGATGAGTACCGTAATTTCGACGTAACAGTTCATGATGATATTTTGGCTATTATACAAAATGAGATGTTTCCACATTTTGAAGTAATTCTCACAACGCGTACTCCGTGTATTGAGCAGATGATACATAAAGATACTAAGAGACTTAGACTAACTGGATTCAACAATCTATGCCAGGATGAGTACCTTCGTAAAATAGTAACAAAAGATGATGATTCCGCAGCAACGAGAATCAAAGAATCTCTCCAGGAAAACCCGACTCTTGGAGACCTCTGTCGGGTTCCAATATTCTTTGCTGTGTATGCGCATATTGCGTATAAAAATGATACCTTAAAGCTATATACTACCATGACTGGCTATTTCCGTCAAATGATCGCATGTTTCCACAACCACTTCATCAGCAAGATGGACGACCAAACACTCCAGACAGTTCTCAATTACGATGATGCTCCTCCTCGTGAACTAAAAAAGTTCGCGTATGACTGTCTCCTCGATTCTCATGAGCCATCATGGAGTAGGGACAGACTATGTCAAATTCTAGGTGATGACGTTTTACAACGTTACTTAAGAATTGGAATCTTTTGTGAAGTACAAACAACTTGTGAGTCTACGGAACGCGATGAACCAAGAAAAGTCATCTTCAATCATGGTTTGTTCTGCGAGTGGTATGCCGCTCTTTACATGGTGGATGTTTTAACTGCGTATGACAATGGCCCAGAACATTCGGATGAAGAGTCCTTACTTGAAATCATCGATGATTTGTATCCATATGACTTCCAAAACTTGTATCGTTTCGTCTGTGGAATAAAACCAGATGTCGCTAAGTACATAATACAATACATCCGGGATATTGATGGTGTCGATCAATTGGCAATACTTTGTATGCTGGAGCAAAGCGGAGACAATCACAACGTTTACGACACTTTGAAAGAATGCTGTTCTGAGACGATAAACATCCACCAAGAAGACACCATGCTGTGGCAGAAATCTGTCCTCCAAATACTTTCAATAGCATCAATACATAAGGTATAAAATATATATATATATACTTCAATTTATCTAAATAATTTGATCAGCTATAGTTCTGAGTCTGTTGCTAGCCAGTGATCTAAACATCTGAAACAAAACATTTTGTGTCCAAATTTCGTCATGGCAACCGTTCAAAAAAACCTGACCGTCCCAAAAGTAAATAGTTGCCTGATGATCACCGCAGTGAAAAAAATGTTTGTGAAACCCTGAGTTGCAACGCAATAGAATATCGTGTTTAGACTTGTTTTTATACATGTATAAATATATATATATATATATATATATAAATGTAAACGTAATGAGAAGGACAATCCAGAACAGTGAAAAAACTTCCAGCCTCCACCGGGATTCGAACCCGGGCCTCCCGCTTTGTACGCGGACACCCTAACCAACTAGGCCATGGACGCTGATTGTATGTCCAGAGGTTCGAAACCGGTAAGGAGGGTCGTAATTTCACTGTTTTCACTATATATTCATAACGTAGATTCATAACATATATTCATAACATATCTTCAACTTGAATATTTTAATGCATTACAGTCTTCTTTATTTGCAGGTCACAGTATCTAATATAATGCTACATGACGTAATTCAAAAGGTAGATGTTTCTGGAAGCCTAATCACCATGAAATCTGGTCTAAGTATACCGATTCATGATACCTTGAAACATCTTTGGGTCAGGATGGCGGGATCAGAACTCAATGACCAAGAGATGCTCAACATATTCCACTATGCAAGTAATTGCGAAAATTTATGCTATATCTCGTAAGTATACATTTGTTATTGTACGTATAACTGAAATCTGACGGTTGCATTATGATCATATCTTAAATTATGAAGTCATATTTTGAATTAATTACTTCATTGTCTTTCAGGTTCGCTGACTGCATTGTACCTCGTCGATTCCAAGAGTATGATCCTGTTTTATCCAAGCTTTGTGAAAAAGCGGTAGAAGGTTAGAGAGTCAAAAACTTTGTTTGTTTAAAATGGCGTATATAATTATTTACCTCCAACAAAATTCATGACTTTTTTGTATGTACAAGCTGAATGCATTCTTGATTTACAAAAGCAACACTAAGAAAGATCGTTAAACGTTAAAATTGTCTACTAATATATACTTAAAGAGTGTCATTTTCTCTTCTTTCTGAAGTGTTTTGGTATCCTACGCTGATCTGTTATCGTCTGAATCTACGGTCTGGTTATTGGGAGGTAAGGCTATGACATCTGTGTGGTTACTAGTGATGTGATCATGATTCTCGTTTTAATTTAAGTATTACACAACAACACGAGGAACATGATATACATCGTATCAATCGTAACATAAAATGATGCCTGTAGCTTGTGTTCTCACGTTACCTCTTAGTATTCCCAGATGCACTAATCTGAATAACCCCGCTGTTACCTTTTTGTCCACCATACATCACACTTCACTTCGGTTTTCTACCATACATCACACAACACTGCGGTATTCTACCATACACCACACTACACTTCGGTATTCTACCATACATCACACTACACTTCGGTATTCTACCATACATCACACTAAACATCGGTTTTCTACCATACATCACACAACACTTCGGTATTCTACCATATCTCACACAACACTGCGGTATTCTACCATATCTCACACAACACTGCGGTATTCTACCATACATCACACTAAACATCGGTTTTCTACCATACATCACACAACACTTCGGTATTCTACCATATCTCACACAACACTGCGGTATTCTACCATATCTCACACAACACTGCGGTATTCTGCCATACATCACAATACACTTCGGTATTACATGGAGTAACAGTTTGATCGTTTCATTGTACAGTTGGATCTCGAGGTGAAAAGGACGTATCGTACAGTCCTTTCACTTCTGGCAGTGCACGTGGAGTGTTAGCATTTGAACACTATGCACCCGTCGTATTATGCTTCATTTCGTCGGACAGGTCGTTTTTTGTCATGTTCATGCTAGTCGTATCGATTCTATCGTAATTCCTGTTAATATCACATAGTTTATATAGAATGACGTCAATTGAAATGTATCGAATCTGCTGTTTTCAGCCCCATGTTTATGATTCATTCCACAGCATCCATCAAATAACACTGTAGTATCACCGGAGACCATGGAAAAGATGGTAAGAAAAGACTGTTACAAAAACAAATAAATAAATTGACAAAAGTCACTCAAACGAAATGACAATTGCGGTTATTCCTAATATTAATTAAAGTTTATAGTTTATTTCTCAGCAAATTTAACCCCTACCTAAGCTAGATTTCGAAAAACATTAATAGTACTTTTGGTACGACTGATTTGTTGGGCACTTGGTAACCTGAACAATGTAAAGGGTATTTATTGTTGGACATAACATAATAGGGTCTATACAACATTCAGTTGCTTCTTCCTTTTTTTCACAGGTAAAGATTTGCAAAGGGATGAATCCATAAGAAGTTTGGGTAAAAGTTAACACCTTTGAGTAAATAGCACGTAAATGCCTTGGCTTCTATAAGCACGATTACCCTTTCAAAAAAGAAGTAGTTATCTATAATCTGTTGACATCATTTTGCTGTTATTTTACATATCTGATAAATTTGATGCACCAACAATGGTAGACTAAGTGCTATTTACCTTTAACTTGGTTGATAAAGTCGACCTAATGTAATCAGTTCTAAACAGAAGTTTCAACATGAAGACCAATAGTAAGATTAACAATTTTGATGACATGAACTTGGAAAGAGTGAGCACCTTGTACCGTATATTACACGAGGTCAACTTATAAAAACGTCCATACTTAGCGCTTGAAAATTGATTTAATTCGGTCTCTAAGATGAATCTCACAGTGAAACTTTTCGATATGTTAGTGCTTGTGCCTTGTTGATAGTTGTCTTACTTTTCAAGAAATATCGTTTTGTATTATATTGTATTTACCTTAATATCAAAGTTTTCATTTTAATTAGTCTGTCATCTTTACATGCTTTCAGTAAAAAAAATGTTCTATTTCAATGTATCGTAATCTAGTTCATTTATAATTTAGTTTGTAAGTATTAGTTATATAGCATATAGATTCCAAAGTCGTATTTTGTTGCAAATGACATTTAAAATGTTCATTGGTGGTTGTAAGAATGTTTGTAACTTATGCAATGTGGTCTACAAGTTGTTAGAAAGCAAAACTACTTTCAGAAAGTTGTAAGCACTAACTGATTAGTTGATTTTAGTATTTGCATACCTTCAACATATTTTTAATAATATCTTCCCCTTTAGTGCTTTCGTTTCCTTCTACACTCTGAATACACTTAAGGAAACAAAATATTATTTAAATATAAGAGTGAGACTGGTTACATTTAAAGTTATATTGGTAAAAGTTCTGTGATTCATGAATTGTTTGCTTAGAATCTTAAAAAATGTATTATTCAATAGAATCCTTACTACCAGAGAAACACTCGGATACTATAGTAAAGTACAGTTTTGTTATACTATCAGACTAACGAGTACCTAATGTTATGACCTATGTTGACAAGATTGTGAAGCTTTTTGATTGTGACAAGTATTTAAGAATGTGTAAAAGTAAGTTGGCCTGACGTTATATTGCGAATTATTAAGATGATTACATATGTAATTATAACATTTGCTTCCTTTAGCCAGGAGTCTAATATCTGAAACTTACAGGTTTCGCCTATTTAAGTAGCTTTATCATCAACATACTGTATGATTCCCGATTAATATATTTACAAAATATCCAGTACATTCATACTTACCACAGCTGTAGGCTATCAAGATTAAAATCATATCAGTTTTTTATTGTAAAACAATTTTTATAGATATTAAGCAACGTAATAATACCTGCAAGTTACACAATTGTTTGTGCTTGATATATTCTTTGGCATTAACAAATACAATTAACATTTAATCCTAACTAAAAAGGCCAGCGGAAGGCAATATACAACCATTCTTCAACTCGATGGTTGAGTGAATGAATCCATTCAAACTTATAAACCACCACGAGAGAAACCCTGCTGTTAAAAGGAAATGCTCGTGGATAAAATTATTCTCTTTTAATACTAAAATATTATTTCCCAGTAAAAGAAACCGAATGGCGAAACCGACTGAGAGACATAATTAACAAAGAAGAATTCGATGGATGCTGTCATTACACTATCCAAAATTGGATTATCTTCGCCCACTCTCGCATATGTTGAATGTCTTTGACAATAAGCAACGGGTTTTTTCATCACGTACATAAAGTGCTCCCTCTAATATATGGCCTATACTGAAAGATAGGAAGTTAGATTCGTCCTGCAGTTCGCCAAGAAATCCGGTTGAAGAAAGGTTGACTGGCCTATAAACAGTGGCGTCACCAGACTTTTCAGTCTGGGGGGGGCACAGGGGGCACCAGCATTTGATGGGGGGGGGGCACTTAGGTGGATACGGATCGTCCTCCTGGGGGAGGGGTCTAAGGGGAAGGGGATGCCCCCCTCCCTATTTGAAAATTTTCGCATACGGAGGATGAGCTAGATGCAAAATGGTGCCACATTTGATGCTAAATTCGATCTGAAGATATCTCCAGAAATTGCTATTTTTGAGGTAATGATTTTAACAACGAGCAGAATTTTGCAGAGGATATGAACCACATGCTGTCGATATTATGCCTAACCCTATCAATAGAACCTACATTTGTTGAATTAATGTGTGCATGACCCCCGACTCATGTCTTGTCCTTCTCGTTTTCTCCCATTATCTATTAAGATGTAACAGGTTCCAGCATCGTTATTGGCTCCTATCAGGGATCTCACCATGTAATCCAAAGTTTGATCACACATCGAGTATGGCTCAGTATGCAGGTGTGAACATTCGCCATTTGTTCCTACAAGCATCTGACCTCAAATGACCTCTGCACCCCCCTACACAGCAGGGTTAATATATGGGTCCACAAAAAATACGGGATTCTCAAATTTGTTTCGAAATCAAGGTTAGGGTTCAGAGCAACGATATTACTCATTGGTCCAGAAAAAAATAAAGCGCGTTCTTTCATATTCTGATGTCAGAATCATGAGAAAGGTCCAGAAATAGTGTTCTCTGGAGAGTAGGGGTGGCCTACTAATATTCAGGAATTTGATTGGACTGCACCTAGTTTATTTCTGAATATTCGTCCTACTTCCTAGGAAATAAAAACACGGCTGCAGCACAGCCAGAACAGGGAAATTCATTGTTTTGAACGATGAGTCATGTAGCTCGCGAAGCGGACGTGTATAGCCGCTGGTAAGGCGTGAGCACTGACACATTCACTGTAAATATCGACATATCGTTGTGATGGCGCGGGTTACGACTTCGATACCCGACGGTCAAGGATAAACTTTTTCATTTTCTCGCAGCTCATTTGAAGAAAATACGAATTACTGTGCTTCTTTGTCCTTATGAAAAAACCAACTCAGATGATGGGAGTTGAATATAACAAAATATGTATATATTTTTTTACCAACCCAAATCTCAAATGGGGGGCACTCGGGGGGGGGGGGGCACTAGGTTTTCCAGGGGGCACGTGCCCCCTGCACCCCCCCCCCTTGGCGACGCCACTGCCTATAAACAACACAATAAGGAACGCATTGGATCTCGTTTTCTTTAATCTCGTTTATAACTTAGCTATTGAGATACTTGTGTATAAAAGTATGATATTTGGTTAAACGGAAATGTTCATGTGTTCAAAAATCAGTCTAGTCTAGTTGTATTTTGCACTACTTACAATATTTGAGAAATAACTCATTCAACATTACAGGACAATCTAATGGAGTGGCTGGACTACTTAGCCTAGCATACAGACCAACACTCAGTTCCTCAGATTTCAAAATATAGGAAAATATAGCTCCCTTAACCATGTTGCAACTTAACGGTCAATAAGGTCCATATTAACGTGGTATTGTAAAATATATATATATATATATATATGTTGTTTTGATCAGTGCGGAGTTCATAAGTAACGGCATTGGATTTCAAATATGATATTATGCAGTTCGTTATCAATTGTTCATGAATACTTTTGCGATGTTTGCGATGAGATATGCAGCTCAGTTGTTTACCATTAAAGAAGTGAAGCGCCAAAGTCATCATGCCCAGTAATCGTGGACTTAATATTTGTATAATGCCGTACAACGATTTATAATTATGTTACGCCATATTGTCATCATTTAATCTTAACAAAAACCTGGTCAACGGATTCTCTGCATTCAAAGCGAAATAGGACATTTAGTCGGCAACAACTGACGTTGCAAAACAATTACTCTGTGGCTTGAAACGTCATGATCACATAAAGACATACAACGATAAATGACATAATCAGCCAGACAACGTAATAGCTAAATCGATTTAACGAGTCACAATTGCTGACTATGTTATAGAGAGACCACCGTTTGGGACCAAAGCTCATAATCCTTACATGCACTTGGGTTGTGCCGAAATAACGACTAATACATATACACTAATTACTAATGAGAAATAAGTGATGTCAAAGACCGATTAAATTTCACAATTCAATGAGCATGCCAAACAATGACGTATTTTTCCTGAAATCATGATTCCGCAGAGAACATGTCAATGAATGGTCTGTTTCCTAAACGTCTTATTCTGCAAGGAGTATGCCACAATAAGACATGCGGTTGCATAGGTCCCTCTGTACCAGCGGTACTGTTCCACGACTCTTTTCTCTGACACCCTATATACTCATCTCTGGTACATTAACTATAATATTCATGTCCTGTACCACATGTGACCGTGTTACGAACACAAAGTAGTAATTACAGATGCACGGTTGTGGAATTTGAACAGTAGATGATTTGTATCAACCATTGAATGTGAGTTATTTAATACGCGATTCTAAAATGAAGTCGTATCTAGTAGCTTCATGCTATAAGTAGGCCTATTGATATACCCGAACATGGCCTTGCTTCGTTCTCGGCATGACGAATTGGCGAAAGTTAAAGAAAGATTTGAACTGGAAGCAAGCGGTACGGTACCTCCTTTATTTCACCTAGTAGGCATTCTCATCGTCATAGCCTCCTTGTCCAGTCGCGCAGTTCTTTTTCTTACACAGTAGTTACTGTACCAGCTATGCGTATCGGCTGCCTGTGATGATTTGATTAGTTCGCGTAATTAGTCTCATAATTAAATATCTTCAGATTGAATTTTCTGGTTTTCATCTGCAAAGCCTAAGTCTTACCTGTCTACTCTATATTGGGCAGGTTCAAGCGTACTTCAGTTTGACGCGAATACGACTTTTCTGATCATATATTGAGTTTATTTTGCGTTGATTCACACTTAACAACACATACGGAAACGTTAGCCGTAATAAACTAGGTAGTACTACAATACTACAAAACCTAATATAAGGTCTATAGCAACATGTAGTATGAGTACTACCAGGTCTGTAGTATGAGTACGATCAGGCCTAACAGAAAGTAAATAGCTACATATAGTATTAATACTAATAGGTTAGGCTACCTTGCATAATATTAGGTCTATAGCTGCATATAGTATTAATACTACTGGGCTAGGCTACCAGGCCTAATATTATGTACATAGCTACATATAGTATTAGTACTACCATGCCTAATATTAGGTTTATATTTACATGTAGTATTATTACTGATAGACTAGGCTTCCAGACCTAAAATTAGGTCAACAGCGACATATCGTATCAGTACTGATAGGCTAAGCTACCATGCCTAATATTAGGTCTACAGCTACATATTGTATTAGAACTGATGGGCTACGCCATCAGCTGTAATATTAGGTCTATAGCTGCATATAGTATTAGCACTGTTGGGCTAAGCTACCAGACGTCATATCAGGGTTAAAGCTACATACTGTATAAGTACTAATAGGCTAGGCTACTAGCCGTAATTCGGTCTATAATAGGCTAGGCTACCAGCCGTAATAGTAGGTCCATAGCTACATGTATTATTAGCAATGATAGGATAGGCTACCAGCAGTTTTATTAGGTATACAGCTACATCATGTATTAGTAGTGATAAGCTAGGCTACCAGCCGTACTGATTATTAGGTATATTGCTACATGTTGTATTGGTACCGATAGGCTAGGCTACCAGGCCTAATATTAGATTTATAGCTACATACGGTATTCGTATTGATTGGATAGGATACCAGCCCTAACATTAGGTATGTAGCTACATATAATATTAGTACTAATAGTCTTGGCCAACAGGCCTCATTATCGGTCCATAACTACGTATAGTATTAGCGATGATACGATAGGCTACCCAGTCATCATATTTGGTCTATAGCTACATAGTGTACATTACTGATAGGCTAGGCTACCAGCCGTACTGAATATAAGGTAAACAGCTACATGTAGTTTAAGTAGTGATAGGCTAGGCTACTAGACCTAATATTGGATTTATAGCTACAAACAGTGTTAGTAATGATTGGCTAGGTAACCAGCCCTAATATTAGGTATATAGCAACATAATGTATTAGTACTACCAGGACTTATATTAGGTCAATAGCTACATATAGTATTGTTACTGATAGGTTAGGCTATCAGGCCTTATATTAGGTCTATAGCTACATACTGTATAAGTACTGATAGGCTAGGCTACCAGCAGCAATAATAGGTATATAGCTACATATTGTATATTACCAATAGGCTAGGCCATCAACCGTAATATTAAGTTTATAGCTGCAAATAGTATTAATACTGATTGCCTAGGCTACCAGGCATCATATTAGGTATATTGCTCTATACTGTATGGGTACTGGTAGGCAAGGCTACCAACATTAATATTAGGTTTATAGCAATATATATAGTATTTGTACTGATAGGCTAGGCTACAAGCCGTAATATAGGGTAGCTAAATGTTGTATTAGTACTGATAGGCTAGGCTACCAGCAGTAATAATAGTATATAGTTACATATGGTATTAGTACTGGTAGGCAAGGCTACCAGGCCTAGTAATATTCAATCTATAGTTACATTTATTATTAGTACTGATAGGCTAGGCTACCAACATTAATATTAGGTTTATAGCAATATATATAGTATTTGTACTGATAGGCTAGGCTACAAGCCGTAATAAAGGGTAGCTAAATGTTGTATTAGTACTGATAGGCTAGGCTACCAGCAGTAATAATAGTATATAGTTACATATGGTATTAGTACTGATAGGCGAGGCTACCAGGCATAGTAATAGGTCTATAGCAACATATAGTACTTGGAATGACAGGACAGGCTACCAGCCGTTATATTAGGTATATAGCTACATATTGCATTAGTTCAAATAGGCTAGTAGTATATATATATATTAGTATTACTGCTACTGGCTAGGCTAACAGCCGTAATATTAATTTTATAGCTACATATAGTTTTGTACTGATAGGCTAGCCTACCAGGCCTAATATCATGTCTTTAGCTTCATATAGTACTTGTACTGATAGATTATGCAATGTAAGCACAGTCTAAGATATATCAATCAAAGGAAGCGGAATCATCGCCTTGACCAACTGCTACCATTCGATACTATTTTTTTTTTAAACAGTAGGTGTTACTTACCTTGTCTTGCAGTAACATGCTTTATTTTGCCAGCGCCACTGTTTAAGCACATAGCAACCCCATTCGGTCCACAAACGCTCTGTGCGGTCGTATATTAAAATGCTGATTTATTTGCGATAAAGCGTACACTGTAGATACAGTTTGCACGTACGTACGAAAGCACAAAAAGTTCAAAATGTGTTTATTGTAGCGCAGTATTGTCTTCTTCATAACATAGTACCAGTAAAGCATAACCATACACAAACTGCAAATTCCCGCAGTGTATTCTTTCTAGTTAAAAAAGAGATAAACCGTATGATAATTAGTTTGAATAGCAAATGCGTTTCATTTGATTGCTTTTACTACATATCTATAACGAGAAACATATTCCTCTGCAAATAAGGTTAATATTATCAATAATTTGTGTTTCAAACAAACCGACGGAAAGATGTGCATACCAACTGATGCAACATTTAATGTTGATCTTTTTTGGTCATCTTGAATAGTATTATTCACTAAGCGATTTGTGCAATCAGTCTCGTGCAGACCATTGTTGCTAGCAATTATCCTCACATTGTATACTATCGCCAGTTTACCTTAAACAAATGCCAACGTTAACGTTAATTATGGCAGTAACACGTTCATAAAGTTATATCATTAGACTTAAAAATATGTCAAAACCAAACTTCGTTTATACGATCTCTCGGATATTTATTAGCGGTATATTTTGTGAACTTCATGCAATCTAGCTACAGTAACCCTTTCACCATCACAATTGTTAACATCTCAAACAGAAACTTAAGGTAAACTGTTTGTGTCTTGTGTACATCAGTTTAAGTAACATACTTTAGCTACATTTTTCGTAAACGTTAAATTAAAGGACAATCATTCTTAAATATCTCAAAGTATGGGAGACGGTTATTTCACGAACAAGGGAATTTTGTTTCACAACTAGCCAAAGATGCCTGCTTCACATCCAAGAAGGTCAAACCTTAGGGTAATATGACCAAAGTAGGTAATAGGATTCAGTCGAACGTAGCGAGCGACAATGGGTCGGTCTAAGTAACGACGAGCTACGGTATGTCGATCGAATGTTCCCTCGATAGTCTGTGAAAGAGAAATACATCACGGAATGACGTGCGATATTTGAAATACTATTTTGTAGCTCAAGACGAGTGATTGGCAGCATTATTTGCCTTGGTATGAAGTCACAAGTTGAAGTAACGATAGAGTATAGGATATCCATTACACTTCCTACTAATTTTACATGATTCAAATGTAGGACTCGTTCATTTGGCGAGACGATTCGATGCCATTTTTTACAGACCTAATATGACTAACAGGATGCGAAATATTAGTTCTTCTTCAGTTCCAGAGTCATAACAGAATCTTGAACGGACGAAGAATGCCCAAATGAAAGCTTGCTTTAACCAAATACACTACTGTTGGAATATCTTGTCGTTTAATGTATCTTAAATATAGATAGCTATATGTATGAAGTTTTTATATTAAAATCAAATAAAGCTGTTAGCAAACTGCTTATTCACTAGAGAGCCTGTGTAATAGATTGTGTAAAAGTAAGTTGGCCTGACGTTTCGATCCTAGCAGGATCTTCTTCAGAGGCTAAATGACAAGTAACAGTAACAGAGGAGACAAAGACACCCACAGAATACAGACAGGTTAATGAGCATGGTGAACACAATGAGATAGATGAAAGGGGATTATAAGTAGACAAGGGATGGAGATAAGAAAGCAACAGGGGAAGAGGAGATGTAGGAGATAAACAGTGGAGGGACAAAGCTAAGATTAAAGGCACAAGGTAGGGAATAAACTGGAGAGGGACAAAGACAAAAAGGTGTGGAGAAAAAAAGAGGGAAGGGAGCTGTGAGAAGATGAGTGAAGTGGGGGGGGGGGGGGGAGAAGGAGTAGGGAACACATGATAAGAACGTAAGAAATACAGGTATCTGCTATTGCTTACCGGTGTACTATAGAAAATCTCCCCGTCATTGGAAAATAGAATTCGGAATGACGTAACCCACTGGTTGCAATGACAAAAACCACGCCCTTGCAGGAGGACACCTGTCACTTGGCGAGGGGAGCCAAAATCTACTTGAATCCATTGCTCACTGCGAAACAGATGAGAACCGACCATAACACATACTTTCTTACGGTACATTTTTTTTTTTACGGGAAGAATTAGGCGACAACATTTTAGAATTATTTAGCTATAGCAACAACAAAAAAATCATAATAATAGTAATAATATTGAAACATTTTTGTCATAGTATAGATTTTGATTTTCATATAATTAAATTTAACCTAAGATAGATTCTTGAGTAAGAACTCCATGGTGATATTTACAAATTTACATTAACATTAAGATAGATTATTCATTAGTGCATGTCGATTTTGATGTATTTACATTTATCCTAAGAAAATAAGAATGATTTATTGCGAGTCCATAATGATTTATTTTTACATACTACAGTTTTGGCTTGAAAACATAATGTGTTTGCTATGCCACAGTTTCGATCTTAACATTTGTACAGACGAGTCCATATCTTCGATATTTTAATGATATCACAATTGTTCTGATCAATTAATTCAACTGAACACTTGAACCTCAACGATGCGTATTTTAATTCATCCTTATATCCTATAAAAAAATCAGATTTTAGCGTGTTGTCTAAACGACAATGGAAAATCATTACCTTTTTACGATATGTTTAATATGGTAGCAGTTATGGAAATATAATTTACTGTATGTTCATTATGCAGTATTAACATAATTATGTTGTAAATTTCATTTTCTTACGCGTTGTTAGTGGCGGCTGCCCAACCAGAAATTCCCCCTTGATCGTCTTCAAAAAGAGCGGCTCTGCGTGGTCCGTGATTATTGGCGTATGAGGTTGAGGCGGTGATGACTACATCTGAATCACGGTTAACGTTCAGACCGAACCGTTCGCAACATGACCCTTCCGGAGCCGGTTTCCCACAATATTCATTACAATCTGTAAAAATGATATTATCCGATAGTAATTAACGAATTTCCTTTGTTCGTTTCATTGCTTTATTAGCCATGATTTCACTTTTCTCATCACTATAGTTCATTGACTGACCATTCATAAACTTATCAAACAAATTGCATGAAGTAATCGTGTGAGACGTTAATTTCCAATTCACCGAATGGTCAGACAGTTGGTATAATTTCCGATGTAATACTTTTCGAGTCATTAACTTGATCAAGTAGAAACTTAACTAGGCCTATATATTTATATATCAAAGTGATTGATTAAAGAATTTCTGGACGAAAACAACTGATATAGTGGCGTAGGAAGGTACTTTTGAGTGGGGGGCTGAAGACTGATGGCCGGCCTGGGGGAGGGCTCTAAGGGGAGGGGTTTCCCCTCCCCTTTGGAATTTTTTTGCATTTCCAGGTGGCCTCAGATGCAATTTGGTGCAATATAGCACACTTCAACTCCCATTCCATTTTGTAAAGAATTTTGCATTTTCACCTGGCCTTAAATGCAATTTGGTGCTCCAAATGAGATTTTTTTCTCATTTGGAAATGAAAAAGGGGTTTTCTGACTTGCGGAGCGGGGGGGCGGAATGATACTTCCGCCCCCCATGTTTTTCACTGGGGGCTAGCGCCCCCCCAGCCCCCCCCCCGTTCCTACGCCCTTGAACTGATACGTTTGGATTCCCTTTCAGACTAATTGATGGTCGCAATTAGTTTCAAGCCAAATTGTGCCGATATTTTTTTATTAAACTGTAAGCATTTTTTTCTAAAGAACAGAACTGGATACTTACCTCCTGCAAAAACTGTTGAAAGCACAACAGAAAGCAGACCAATACGCAGAGTAGAAAGGTAAAGCATTGTCTTTGGTCGGTATGTTGGTTGGTCGATGAAACACTTTACTTGAGTCTCAGTTCAACTTAAACTAATACTCACATTTTAAAAACACCGCTATTATAAACATACCAGTAGAGGTTAAGTTTCAATTTCAAGCATGCGGTGATGTAAATTGATGCATGTTAAAATCAAACAAAAGTAATTTAATATATAGGCCATAGGTTAAGCAGTGTGGTATTTCAAATTTGCATATACCTCAGCCTTGAAAAAAAAATCTTATAGTTGTCGTTGCTAGACTATTGTTATATACGCATAGCTATACCGTGTACTACGCACTGTAAAACTATGTATGTGTATCCTTAACAAGGAAATAAGAAGCAATGGTAACTTAAAAAAGACTTGTTGAAGTTAATTGAGCATCTAAGTATCGTTAATGCATCCCTCTTCAGTTTTTGATTGCCTTTTCTTGGTTGGTGTCTATTCAGAGACGGTTCTAATATGATGAACTCAATGGTGAGTAGTTGCGATAGCAAACACTTTTCAAGGCCGCAAGTAATCCCTGTCTACTCAAGTTATTGAACTAAGCGTTTAAGTTATAACGACAAAATAGTATACGTTGTTTACAAGTTTCCTTTATTTTGAACATATGGAAAACATAAAACAGCTAATAATTATTTCTGGAACATAACAAAAATGACAAACTAAATGCGTGTAAAAGCTGATTAGTTCATTGCATCAAAAAGTCAAAGGAATGTTAAATATCAAAACCATTCCTTTGATTTCACAAGGCTCTCAGAAATAGCCATGCAAATATATGAAGTATTTAAAAATAATAACAGAAACACCACTTTTTTTTTAACAAACAGCGTTGTATCCAATTATCAGCATTCAAACTTTCCGTACACTCAACCGTATGATTTGTTACACATTTTTGGTGCAACTAATGGAAAGAAGACAAAAAATATCCTAAGGCACCTTTTTTGTTCGACCATTTGCTAATCCAGCAGAGTGTTACTCGATATAACATTGTTATTGATCACAACACTATGGCAATCATCTCGATTTTTCCACCAAATGTAGATTCATGGGAGAGTATTTTAAGAACTTCGATTCAACTTTTACATTTGTCGTCCCAGAAACCTTTTATAGTCTTATAGTACACACAGTTAAAACACCAACTTAAAACTCAAACTTAAGTAATTTTTACTTCACTTTTTAGTTGGTACCACATTTTTGTATAAATAAAACGGTATCCAAATTTGACTGAGCTGCTTTCAATGTCACAGGAAATTGTTTCAAAATTGTAAACTAGCTCCAATTGTTCTGAGTTGTGTCAATGTATATTTATGGACAGGCATCAACGTGCAAAATAGTAATAGTGTTATTAATGTCGTAAAAAATTCAGACCGCACTGATGTTATAACTGTGACTGTCATAATTGTTCACATTGGGAGGTTACTGAGCCTTAGTTGTTTGATGGATCAGTTTAAATGCATTATAAGTTTAAATACAGTCTTGCGCTAAGCTATACCTTTCGATATGATTAATTTGGCTACTTATGTAGTGTGTCTTTCTTGAACCTAAATATTTTGTGGAAATAAGTAGCCAATACATTATGCAGCCGCAATTAACACACACAAAATGTGCTCACTCGTGCAAAAATCATCCCAAAAGCCACCCGACGTGAAGGTTGTAATCCATTCGCCCTTACGGGCTTTGCCCACATTCGTCGTCGCTCAAGGTCACAGAGATATCTGGGGAGTAAGCATCAGAGGTAATTATCTCCCAGAGATATCTGGAGAATATCTTGCTATTAGTGAAGTTATGGAGTTTAACAGATCTGCGAGTTGATAATCTGTTTATATTCAAATTAACTGAAGACACGAAATTCAGATTTAACTTTTACAAGGTCTCATACATTGTATTAATATCATACAGAATAATAAATATATCATGTTTCAACTTTCGAAAATGGTTTCTATTACTTTCCTATGTAATTAATCTCCACGTTCAAGCTGGCAATTTAACTCAACTTGATACTTTATACTTCCTTTAGAAAAATGAAGGTGGTATTTCTAACATTAGCATGCCTTCACTTTGAGATTGAAGGAAATACTGATTGTATCAAAAGTACAGCCGCCTTCGATTAAATCTAAACATTTAGCATTTTTAAAAAATATTTTATGAATTTTATATCCTGTTTAACAGTGTTTCGACAGAACCAAAACTTCTGTAGTAATGTTCTTTATGTCGTCTGTGAAAGGAAATGCCCGCTGGTAAATTAATAGCGCGAAACTGATATATGGGCCTATCGTCAATTAATAGTACACGGCACCACATAACATTATTGGTATGTTTACTACTAAAATAGTAGCTTTTAAAACTCGCTGATACCACCGTCTCCATCTTTACCACATTTTGGTCGATTTTTGAAGGTGTTTGTCGTCATTTATGTGTAGTTTGTGAGTACTACATGCACTGCAAAAGTGACAAACAATGTGTTTTATCATTATTGGGAGACTAAATTCGCTCAGTGGTTGCATAGACGAACCTGGTTATATAATTGATATTGCTCACTTTCAATGTGATATAGTTCCCCTAGTAATTATCTGTGTTCAGCCATTGATCCGTAGTTGTTATATAATATGTTTGTATAGTATGGCAAGGTTATCCGACCGAGGTCAAAGCGGTCGTTGCTGATTGTGTGATACATTGCATGCAAAACTAAACCAGAATGCAAAACGCATTGAGGCTTCGATGACTTCATTGCACTAGACTTCTGCGTTTTAACCAGAAACAGCTGTTCCAATATAAATACCCCAAACCATGTTATTAGAGAAGTAAGACAAAAAGGTTTTCCGTTGAATTGCAATTATGATGATATTATAAATTAGTTCTTGTCAGATCCCGTTAGTCTACAAACGTGTCTTAACATTTATAATATTCAAATTCTGCCAGTGATTTTTTGGTGAGAAATATTGTTCAGCCACAACACAATATCCATTTAAAAATTTAACTCAAGGAGATAGGTTATACAAATGCAGAGCACAATGCCATTTTTGCATGGGAGGTTATATTTAATGCACATTGTAGTACATGAATATTTCCAGTAACGTTCTGGACAAGCAGGAATGAAATTAATAATGATGGTATGATTTTACCAATAATAACATAACACAAATGAGCAGTCTTGAAGTGAGCACTACAAAACCAACGTAAGTTGATATTTGAAATTATCAATCGACTGAGAATAAAACAAATAATAATAAGTAATTTCGAACACCAGGTAAAAAATAAAAGATCAAATGTTTGCACTCTCAGATCTCAATGTGAATTAAACTAAAGGACCGTATTCACAATAAAGAAAAAACATCAACAACAGTTTATAGCCCATATAATTAGTTCCCCTGGGTCCATGATCCGTTCACAATACTGATTTACTTTACCTACACATATTTTCCAGAGTATATATCTAATAAAGGGCCGAAAAGAAGACGGAGAACCTCTTTTTTGATATGATATCAATCAGGATTTGTTTTTGTGTGGCTTGCATGTTAAAAAGGTATGAATAAAAGTACATGTGGTGCGAATATTGCGTCAAATGGGACAATGTTAGACCCCGTCAGGCCTTCCAGGAGCATCGTACGAAACTGTTTACTGCTGAGGAAAGAGATTTGATTACAAATGACGAAAACTTCAGGCTCTCATTTGCAAAATTAAGGAATTGTAATGATACGAAAAATTGATAATGTAATGAATTAACAACTTGTCAGCTATCCAGTGATGGGTAGCGTTTAGATAGTGAGACCTCTTTTTGGACTTAGAGACCACATTATTGTTGTGATTTAGTATGTAAGTCAATGGGGCTTTCAAAAGGAATTTAATCTTTTGAAACAAATATTTGTTTGTTCTTCAATCAGAGCTCTTTTTAATAGAAAGGGCGCCACCTTTATGTCGAAGTACGTTTACAGTGAAAATGTTCAAACCGGATTGTCACATGGATATTTGTCTAGGAAGCATGGTCATTGTTAGCTTGTTTGAACTCTGAGCAAAATGTTCATTCATCTTGTCTTCATGTATCTTCTTGTTTGAATGCAGTATGAGAATTCAGTGAGTGAGATACATATTACCCGAAAAGAAATTTCAAATAAAATATTCTTTACGGCTTACGTCATTGTATGTACATTGAATTGAGAGAAACGATAATCAAACAGTAACGAAATGTGAATTTTATTGGACAAGTGCATATCATGACAATCAGAATAAATGATGATGACGAATTAGTAAAACATTAAGTCAGGCATTTATACTCTTAAAATCTTGTTCCAACCATTGGTAAAGACTGAGGAACCTTATAACACAAACTGAGGATCCGCATAATTTTCTTGGGAGGGTTGAGAACTACTATGACGCAATGAATTTGGACAACTACTCATATTGCCAGCAGAAGCCTAATTACAATTATTTTAATGTAGTGCTGAGGACTCTTGTATGGTATATTGGGTACCGTCATTACAATCATATTTGTCTTACTATATATATTATTTGTAACATTATAAACAGAGCGGTTCAAAGTCTGTTTAACGCACTTAATAAGAACTATTGTATTGCGGTTCATCAGTCAAATTTGTGTTCCCATTTTTAGGCACATTGCGGTGGATTTCCGTCCTGGATGAGGGGTATAAGGGGAGGGGTATAACGGAAGGGTTGTTTTTCGTATAGGGATTTTCGTGTTTCTTTTTTTGATACAAAAACTTCACCATTTTTTTTTTTTTTAAACGAAGTAGTGAAACTTAAGAATTGAATCAATAGAAAGGTCAAATAGGCAACCAGCAACCTTTACATTCATACTGTTTTCGCGTAGCCTTCACACTATTTGCATGCAGGCAGCCCATGTATAGTCAGTGTAGTAGCAATCAACGTGACTCAATGCTCGGATAGCCTCAGCAGGTTAATTAATAGAGGCAAGGGGAGTCCGGGATGTTCGAACCTTATACCGATAGATGACAACAGAAACGTTTACTCTTCATTTTTAGAGCTCTCTCCAAAGACTGCCCCCCCCCCTCCCCCCATCCTTCACATCCATCATCTGCCCCATCCCCCAGGTTCGAGTACACTTAGATTTGTTTTTGTTTTTGTTTTTTTTTTATTTGTTTTATTTTATTTTATTTTATAGTATTTGCACTGATAGGCTAGGCTGCCAGCCGTAATATAAGGTACATGTTGTATTAGTACTGATA
Organism: Apostichopus japonicus; assembly: GCF_037975245.1. Lineage (NCBI taxonomy): Eukaryota > Metazoa > Echinodermata > Holothuroidea > Aspidochirotida > Stichopodidae > Apostichopus > Apostichopus japonicus. The sequence continues at coordinate 4,112,885 of NC_092576.1, read as the reverse complement.
GGCTAGGCTACGAGCGGTTATATTAGGTTTATAACTACATATTGCATTAGTTCAAATAGGCTAGGATAGCAGGCCTAATGTTAGGTATATAGCTATATATTGTAGTATTACTGCTACTGGCTAGACTAACAGCCGTAATATTAATTTTATAGCTACATATATTTTTTTTACTGATAGGCTAGCCTTCCAGGCCTAATATTATGTCTCTAGCTTCATATAGTACTTGTACTGATAGACTATGCAATGTAAGCACCGTCTAAGATATATCAATCAAAGGAAAAAGAATCATCGCCTTGACCAACTGCTACCATTCGATACAATTTTTTTTTTTTTAAACAGTGGGTGTCACTTACCTTGTCTTGCAGTAACATGCTTTATTTTGCCTGCGCTATACTGTTTAAATTAAGCAAATAGCAACCCCATTCGGTCCACAAACGCGCTGTGCGGTCGTATATTAAAATGCTGATTTATTTGCGATAAAGCGTACACTGTAGATACTGTTTGCACGTACGTACGAAAGCGCAAAAAGTTCAAAATGTATTTATTGTAGCGCAGTATTGTAGTCTCCATAACATAGTACCCGTATAGCATAACTATACACAAACTGCAAATTCCCGCAATGTATGCTTTCTAGTTAAAAAAGAGATAAACCGTATGATAATTAGTTTGAATTGCAAATGCGTTTCATTTGATTGCTTTTACTACATATCTATAACGAGAAACATATTCCTGTACAAATAAGGTTAATATTATCAATAATTTGTGTTTCAAACAAACCGACGGTAAGATGTGCATACCAACTGATGCAACATTTACTATCGCCAGTTTATCTTAAAAATGATAACGTTCATAAAGTTAAATCATTAGACTCAAAAATAGCTCAAAACAAAATTTCGTTTATACGATCTCTCGGGTATTTATTAGCGGTATATTTTGTAAACTTCATGCAATCTAGCTACAGTTACCCTAACACCATCACATTTGTTAACATCTCAAACAGAAACTTAAGGTAAACTGTTTGTGTCTTGTGTACTTTAGCTTTAGAAACATATTTTAGCAACATTTTTCGTTAACGTTATATTTAAGGACAATCATTCTATGGAAGACGGTTGTGTCACAAACAAAGAGAATTTCGTTTTACAACTAGCCAATGATGCCTGCTTCACATCCAAGAAGGTCAAACCTTAGGGTAATATGACCAAAGTAGGTAACAGGATTCAGTCGAACGTAGCGAGCGACAATGGGTCGGTCTAAGTAACGACGAGCTACGGTGTGTCGATCGAATGTTCCCTCGATAGTCTGTGAAAGAGAAATACATCACGGAATGACGTACGATATTATTTTGAAGCTCAAGACGAGCAATTGTATACCTAAGTATGAAGTCACAAGTTGAATTATCGACGGAGAAGGATAACCATTACACTTCCTACTAATTTTACATTATTCAAATGTAGGACGCTTTATTTTGCGAGACGATTATATGCCATTTTTATCTCTATACATTACATGTATAGAGATATTGTAACAGTAAGTGGGACTTTCTCTTCTCTTAAAAATTTTTCAGCGTCTTCAAACAAAGTTCTTTTTCTCTGGAATTTCCAGAGCAAGAATATATCATATAGACCAACAAAAGTTACTATTTTTTATTCCAGAATTGTATCTCATTCTGTGACTTTTTCACCGATTTATGTCCAAATCGGGCCAATTTGGACTGAAAACACACTTTGTCACACCTGTTTTGCACACGCTCCAAAACTTATGTTTTATGAAAAAGAATAGAAATAGAACTGTCTCTCAACAGTGGTATCGTCTAAGATAGGGTCCTATGTATTATATATTTTATTAAAATTTTAAACTTCCATTTGTTGTTTACAGGTAGGTATAAATAAGAATTTTACTACATGTATATGACATTTAATGGCTTTTATTTGCTTGATTTGATGTTTAAATGATTTTTCTTTCTTAAAACAACACTGAGCTGCCGCCCCTACTTTTAGTAAAAAGGTCCGTTTTTGATGATTAAGCCCCGCCCCCAAGTCTGTTTTGTAGCAGATTGGCTATGATTCATAACAGCTACATGTTAGATATACGAAAATGGCTACCCTCGCGAACAATTTTCTGTTCTGTAGTTAGGTACGCGAGGTGTTAGTGTATTGCATGCTAATTACATTCTGTACTGCTGAATTCTACGTAACATCCATTTAAGGATAGTACTGGTGTAGTGTTCAACCGATTAACCTAATCGGAATCGGAATCGGTACGAATATTGCATAATCGGTACATAATCGGTATCGGTAAAAATTACGTGGAATACCAGTTATGTCATACCGATTATTCAAAAACATATGGAAGGGTGAAAATATCATTATTCAAAAACATATGGAAGTTGAAAATATCAACTGATGAATTAGGTTTGTTCTTTTACTACGAAATATTAAAAAAAGGCACCCCCTATACGTCTTTCACAGTGTATACTTTCATCAAATTAGGCTGCCAGGGTCGCCGATTTTGCTTCCTTCGTGGTTATTGGCTGCATATTTCTTGGCACAGTAAGCATAGCAGCAATAGCAATTTCGCGAATTCAGGAATGTGCTGGACAGGGTAGGAAATAAGCGGGGGCAACGGGCGATTCGCCCTCGCAAGTGCTAAAAAGCCCTCCTAAAGCACAATTACGAGTGCGAAAAAGAAAAATGAAATATAAAAAAATCGCCCTCTTTATATCAGGTGTCTGTGTAAAATTAATTGTGACATGCGTTTGCTTTAGCTAGGAATTGCAGTTGCATCGCGAATCGCGCAGTTTTCTCACCCCGCATCAAAATTTGAAGCAGTGCGAGAGGGTCGCGCACAATCACCGGGAACTTCCCGTGGTAAATTACGGCCTGCAGTACCAGCGAAAATAACCTAAAATCCTCACAAATCTCCGACCACATAGTAGCCTTACTTCACACTAAATCAACTGCATGGAAATCTAAACTTGACATCTGTTTATTCGCTCTAGTTGTGTCGCAAATAAAAACTAAAAATATCCACGGAAACTGCAATCTTCGACCACATGTTAGCCTAACAACCACACTAAGTCAATGGGAAATGTAGCCTAACCATCGGTTTGCAAAAAAAAAAAAAAAAAAATTGCGTAGCTTAGTTTACAACTTTCAATTTGCTGGAAATCGGCATTTGTTTGGAAGGTAATGTAAGTGATATGTCTTATAGAGGGAATGTTATATTTTATATTGGAGTAGTTTCTAGTTGTTATTATTTCTTTACATCAATCTGGTATTACATTTTAGAGTAATTTTAAACAAGTTACGATGGTACAATTTGCTTTTCAGTTTGATTGGCCTAAGCTTACACATTCTAATTGAACCTGAATGGAGTTATATAGGTAACGAATAGGTATGTTTAACTTCAAGTTCGTAACATTTCTATTTGTTCATAAACGGTATAATACTGAAAATAAGTACAAAATATTGTCGGAATGAAGGCAATATGTCATTAAAATTTACACTTTGGTAAAGATTGCAGATGGATGGTTTGTCTGAGATACTTTTTGAGATGGATATTTTGAGTAACTATTCGTAGCCCATTTCAAGCCATTAACAGGTGACATTTACGTCGAGGTGGTTAGGCCATTCGCTTAGCACAGTGCTGACTAGGTAGGATGTCATATCTCCGTATTTTGGAAATTTAAAAAAAAAAAATCTTTCCGAGAAACTCCAGAGGTAATTTGGTACATACAAAATGGTACCTTAGAGCCTTGTACAACAACGAAGCAAAAGGAAACTGGGAAAAATCACAACAATAATTGTTTCTGTCAAACTTTATTGCCGATTTCGTATAAACGGGATATTTTCTCATTTTCAAATAATCGGAATCGGTACGATTATGAAAAAATAATCAGTAATCGGTATTTTCTGTTATGCATAATCGGTTGAACACTATAATGGTGTTCAGGTAGCTTTTCAGAGCAAGGGCCATGATAAGTTTGTTTGATTGCCCTTCATGTATTTTGTATAATTACGTATACACATTCTTGTATTTCTGAAGGCTATTTACTGTAGGCCTAGTGCAATTTAAAAAAAAAAATATATATATATATATATATATATATATAGGCCACTAGGCCTATTAGGCTTTCAGTGATAGCCACATTAGCATTGTACTGGTGTTCAGACAGCTTTTCCTAGGAAGGACCAGGGTAAGTTTGTTTGATGGGTACGTATAAAAGAGGAGCCGGCCATAGCATCACAACTTTGATAAGACAATAAAAATTGTATAAGGTTATGTTTTATTTATAAGGATATAGGCCTAAGATGTATAAGGTTATAAGAAGTATGTTTAGCTTTCTTTTGAACCTGTAATGTTTGACATCAAATGTACAAAGAATTAAAATAAAATAACAAAATGGAGAGGAACTGAGGTGGCTATAAGGGGAAGAGGAGGCCACCCATCACTTGCATATAAAAACTTGTAATCTTCTTTTACATTATTTTTTCCAAGTCATAAATCCATGAAATCTTCATGTCCGAAAAATTGAGATGGAAAAATGTGGGTTGTTTTGATATCTAGAAGTGGACACAGTTTTGATGGTAGTCACCACTACAGTCTACATTAACATACAGTAGGTCAATAGGCCTAGCTCTCAAGGCAGGCATCAAGAATATGGTCGAGTTGTTCGCCTCTTCTAATTTGGCTGTTGTCATTGACATCAAACTATATGACCAAAAAGTCCAACAGAGACTGACCTAAGATGAAGGATACCACATGAAAAACAAGTTCTTAAATATTCTATGACATTACTAAACCTTGCAACGTCGTTCTTTCGACTAACAGGCAATAAGCGCTAAAGGCAAGACTAGCAGGATAAAGTGTAACCTGCAGAGACTATTCGTGGCAAAGTAGCAAAAATGCAAGTTATATATTTGTTGTACCATGATTGATATTGATAATTGTAGAGACAGAGCAAAGATTTGAAATTAGGAATCAAAATTAAAACTTCCAGTATTGAGATACTGCATCATTGATGCTCTTGTTTTACAGATCTTATATGACTAATAGGATGCGAAATATTAGTTCTTCTTCAGTTCTAGAGTCATAGCAGAATCTTAAACGGACGAAGAATGCCCAAATGAAAACTTGCTTAAACCACATGCACTACTGTTGGACTATCTTGTCGTTCTAATGTATCTCAAATAAAAATAGCTATACGTATGCAGTGTTTATATTAAGACTGTCATCATGATAAGAACATAAGAAATACATGTATCTGTTAGTGCTTACCGGTGTACTATAGAAAATCTCCTCGTCATTGGAAAAGAGAATTCGGAATGACGTAACCCACTGGGTGACGTGAGTAAAACCGCGCCCTTGCAGGAGGACACCTGTCACTTGGCGAGGGGAGCCAAAATCTACTTGAATCCATTGCTCACTGCGAAACAGATGAGAACCGACCATAACACATACTTTCTTACTGTACATTTTTTTTTACGGGAAGCATTAGACGACAACATTTTAGAATTATTTAGCTATAGCAACAGAAAAAAATCATAATAATAATATTGAACCATTTTCGTCATAATAAAGATTTGGATTTTCATATATTTAAATTTAACCTAAGATAGATTCTTGAGTAGGGAGTCCATGATGATATTTACAAATTTACATTAACATTAAGATAGATTCATGAGTGCATACCGATTTTGATGTATTTACATTTATCCTAAGATAATAAGAATGCTTTTTTACGAGTCCATAATGATTTATTTTTACATACTACGGTTTTGGCTTGAAAACATAATGTGTTTGCTATGCCACAGTTTCCATCTTAACTTTTGTCCACACAAGTCCATATCTTCAATAAACATGCTTGGTTCTAATGTTATCTCAAATGTTCTGACCATTTAATTCAACTGAACACTTTAAACTCAGCGATCTTAATCCATCCTTATATCCTATAACAAAATCAGATTTTAGCGTGTTGTCTAAACGACAATGGAAAATCATTACCTTTGTACGATATGTTTAATATGGTAGCAGTTTTGAAAATATAATTTACTGTATGTTCATTATGCAGTATTGACATAATTATGTTGTAAATTTCATTTTCTTACGCGTTGTTAGTGGCGGCTGCCCAACCAGAAATTCCCCCTTGATCGTCTTCAAAGAGAGCGGCTCTGTGTGGGCCGGTATCATCGCTGTATGAGGTTGAGGCGGTGATGACTACATCTGAATCACGGTTAACGTTCAGACCAAACCGTTCGCAACATGACCCTTCCGGAGCCGGTTTCACACAATATTCATTGCAATCTGTAAAAATGATACTATCCGATAGTGATTAACGAATTTCTTTCGTTCGTTTCATTGTTTTATTAGCCATGATTTCACTTTTCCCATCACTATAGTTCATTGACTTATCAAACGAATTGCATGAAGTAATCGTGTGAGACGTTAATTTTCAATTCACCGAATGGTCAGACAGTTGGTATCATTTCCGATGTAATACTTTTCGAGTCATTAACTTGATCAAGTAGAATCTTAAATCGACCAATATATGTCAATATCAAAGTGATTGATTAAAGAATTTCTGGACGAAAACAACTGATATAGTGGCGTAGGAAGGTACTTTTGAGTGGGGGGCTGAAGACTGATGGCCGGCCTGGGGGAGGGCTCTAAGGGGAGGGGTTTCCCCTCCCCTTTGGAATTTTTTTGCATTTCCAGGTGGCCTCAGATGCAATTTGGTGCAATATAGCACACTTCAACTCCCATTCCATTTTGTAAAGAATTTTGCATTTTCACCTGGCCTTAAATGCAATTTGGTGCTCCAAATGAGATTTTTTTCTCATTTGGAAATGAAAAAGGGGTTTTCTGACTTGCGGAGCGGGGGGGGGGGCGGAATGATACTTCCGCCCCCATATTTTTCACTGGGGGCTAGCGCCCCCCCCCCCCCCAGCCCCCCCCCCCCGTTCCTACGCCCTTGAACTGATACGTTTGGATTCCCTTTCAGACTAATTGATGGTCGCAATTAGTTTCAAGCCAAATTGTGTCGATATTTTTTTATTAAAACTTTAAACATTTTTTGGACTAAAGAACATAACTGGATACTTACCTCCTGCAAAAACTGTTGAAAGCACAACAGAAAGCAGACCAATACGCAGAGTAGAAAGGTAAAGCATTGTCTTTGGTCGGTTTGTTGGTTGGACGATGAAACACTTTACTTGAATCTCAGTTCAACTTAAACTAATGCTCACATTTTAAAAACACCGCTATTATATACATACTAGTACAGGTTAAGTTTCAATTTAAGACATGCGGTGATGTAAATTGATGCGTGTTAAAAACAAACAAAAGTAATTTTATACATTTGCTATAGATTAAGCAGTGTGGTATTTCAAATTTGCATATACCTCAGCCATGAAAAACAATCTTATAGTTGTCGTTGCTAGACTATTGTTATATACGCATAGCTATACCATGTACTACGCACTGTAAAACTATCTATGTGTATCCTTAACAAGGAAATAAGAAGCAATGGTAACTGAAAAAAATACTTGTTGAAGTTAATTGAGCATTTAAGTATCGTTAATGCATCCCTCTTCAGTTTTTGTTTGCCCTTTTTTGTTGGTGTCTATTCAGAGACGGTTCTAATATGATGAACTCAATGGTGAGTAGTTGCGATAGCAAACACTTGTCAAGGCCGCAAGTAATCCCTGTCTACTCACGTTATTGAACTAAGCGTTTAAGTTATAACGACAAAATAAATACGTTGTTTACAGGTTTCCTTTATTTTCAACATATGAAAAACAGAAAACAACAAATAATTATTTTTGGAACATAACAAAAATGGCAAACTAAATGCGTGTAAAAGCTGATTAGTTCATTGCATCAAAATATCAAAACCATTCCTTTGATTTCACAAGGCTCTCAGAAATAGCCATGAAAATATATAAAGTATTTTCAAAATAATAACAGAAACACCACTTTTTTTAACAAACAGCGTTGTATCCAATTATCAGCATGCAAATTTTGCGTACATTCAACCGTATGATTTGTTACACGTTATTGATGTAACTAATGGAAAGAAGACAAAAAATATCCTAAGTCACCTTTTTTGTTCGACCATTTGCTAATCCAGCTGAGTGTTACTCGATATAACATTGTAATTGATCACAACACTATGGCAATCATCTCGATTTTTCCACCAAATGTAGATTCATGGAAGAGTATTTTAAGAACTTCGATTCAACTTTTACATTTGTCGTCCCAGAAACCTTTTACAGTCTTATAGTACACACAGTTAAAACACCAAATTAATACTCAAATTTTTGTAATTTTTACTACACTTTTTATTAAGTAAAACTTAACTATTCATGTTGATACCACATTTTTGTATGAATAAAACGGTATCCAAATTTGACTGAGCTGCTTTCAATGTCACAGGAAGTTGTTTCAAAATTGTAAACTAGCTCCAATTGTTCTGAGTTTTGTCAATGTATATTTATGGACAGGCATCAACGTAAAAATTAGTAATAGTGTTATTAATGTCGTAAAAGAAGGCAGACCGCACTGATGTTATAACTGTGACTGTCATAATTGTTCACATTGAGCCTTAGTTGTTTGATGGATCAGTTTAAATGCATTATAAGTTTAAATACAGTCTTGCGCTAAGCTATACCTTTCGATATGATTAATTTGGCTACTTATGTAGTGTGTCTTTCTTGAACCTAAATATTTTGTGGAAATAAGTAGCCAATACATTATGCAACGGCAATGAACACACACAAACTGTGCTCACTCGTACAAAAGTCATCCCAAAAGCCACCCGACGTGGAGGTTGTAATCCATTGGCCCTTACGGGCTTCGCCCACATTCGTGGTCGCTCAATGTCACAGGGATATCTGGGAAGTAAGTATCATAGGTCATTACCTCCCAGGGATATCTGGAGAATATCTTGCCCTTAGTGACGTTATGGAGTTTAACAGATCTGTGAGTTGATAATCTGTTTATATTCAAATTAACTGTAGACACGAAATTGAGATTTAACTTTTACAAGGTCTCATACATTGTATTAATATCACACAGAATAATGTATATATAACTTTCGAAAATGAATTCTATTACTTTCCTGTGTAATAAATCTCCACGTTCAAGCTGGTAATTTAACCCAACTGCAACACATGTTTGATACTTTATACTTGCTTTAGCAAAATGAAGGTGGTATTTCTAACATTAGCATGCCATCACTTTGAGATTGAAGGAAGTACTGATAGTATAAAAGTGCTACAGCCGTCTTCGTTTTAATCTAAACATTTAACCTTTTTTGGGCACATTTTATGAATTTTATATTCTGTTTAACAGTATTTCGACAGAACCAAAAGTTCTGTCGTAATGTACTTCATGTCGTCTTTGAATGGAAATGCCCGCTAGTAAATTAATAGCGCGAAACTGATCTATCGCCATTTAATAGCACACGGCAACACATAACATTATTGGAATGTTTACTACTAAAATAGTAGCTTTTAAAACTCGCTGATACCACCGTCTCCATCTTTACCACATTTCGGTCGATTTTTGAAGGTGTTTTTTGTCATTTATGTGTAGTTTGTGAGTACTACATGCACTGCAAAAGTGACAAACAATGTGTTTTATCATTATTGGGAGACTAAATTCGCTCAGTGGTTGCATAGACGAACCTGGTTATATAATTAATATTGCTCACTCTCTTGTGATATAGTTCCTCTAGTAATTATCTCAGTTCAGCCATTGATCCATAGTTGTTATATAATATGTTTGTATAGTATGGCAAGGTTATCCGATCAAAGCGGTCGTTGCTGATTGTGTGATACATTGCAAGGAATTACAAGCGCATACTAAACCAGAATGCAAAACACATTGAGGCTTCGATGACTTCATTGCACTAGACTTCTGCGATTTAACCAGAAACAGCTGTTGCAATATAAATACCCCAAACCATGTTATTAGAGAAGTAAGACAAAAAGGTTTTCCGTTGAATTGCAATTATGATAATATTATAAATTAGTTCTTGTCAGATCCCGTTAGTCTACAAACGTGTCTTAGCATTTATAATATTCAAATTCTGCCAGTATATTTTTGGTGAGAAATATTGTTCAGCCACAACACAATATCCCTTTAAAAATTTAACTAAAGGAGATAGGTTATACAAATGCAGAGCACAATGCCATTATTGCATAGGGGGTTATATTTAATGCACATCGTAGTATATGAATATTTCCAGAAACGTTCTGGACAAGCAATATTGAAATTAATAATAATGGAATGATTTTACCAATAATAAGATAACATAAAGGAGCAGTCTTGAAGTGAGCACTACAAAACCAATGTAAGCTGATATTTGAAATTATCAAGCGACTGAGAATAAAACAAAAAATAAGTAAATTCGAACACCAGGTAAAAAATAAAAGATCAAATGTTTGCACTCTCAGATCTGAATGTGAATTAAACTAGAGGACCGTATTCACAATAAAGAAAAGACATCAACAACAGTTTATAGCCCATATTATTAGTTCCCATGGGTCCATGATCCGTTCACAATACTGATTTACTTTACCTACACATATTTTCCAGAGTATATATCTAATAAAGGGCCGAAAAGAAGACGGAGAACCTCTTTCTTGATATGATATCAATCAGGATTTGTTTTTATGTGGCTTGCATGTTAAAAAGGTATGAATAAAAGTACATGTGGTGCGAATATTGCGTCAACTGGGACAATGTTAGACCCCGTCAGGCCTTCCAGGAGCATCGTACGAAACTGTTTACTGCTGAGGAAAGAGATTTGTTTACAAATGACGAAAACTTCAGGCTCTCATTTGCAAAATTAAGGAATTGTAATGATACGAAAAATTGATAATGTAATGAATTAACAACTTGTCAGCTATCCAGTGATGGGTAGCGTTTAGATAGTGAGACCTCTTTTTGGACTTAGAGACCACATTACTGTTGTGATTTAGTATGTAAGTCAATGGGGCTTTCCAAAGGAATTTAATCTTTTGAAACAAATATTTGTTTGTTCTTCAATCAGAGCTCTTTTTAATAGAAAGGGCGCCACCTTTATGTCGAAGTACGTTTACAGTGAAAATGTTCAAACCGGATTGTCACATGGATATTTGTCTAGGAAGCATGGTCATTGTTAGCTTGTTTGAACTCTGAGCAAAATGTTCATTCATCTTGTCTTCATGTATCTTCTTGTTTGAATGCAGTATGAGAATTCAGTGAGTGAGATACATATTACCCGAAAAGAAATTTCAAATAAAATATTCTTTACGGCTTACGTCATTGTATGTACATTGAATTGAGAGAAACGATAATCAAACAGTAACGAAATGTGAATTTTATTGGACAAATCCATATCATGACAATCAGAATAAATGATGATGTCAGAAGTACCGTGCCACGAATTAGTGAAACATTAAGTCAGGCATTTATACTCTTAGAATCTTGTTCCAATCTTTGGTAATGACTGAGGAATGATTCCCTTATTACACACAAACTGAGGATCCGCATAATGACGAGAAACTGAAGTTTACCTTTCTTGGGAGGGTTGAGAACTACTATGACGCAATGAATTTGGACTCATATTGCCAGCAGAAGCCTAATTACAACTATTTTAATGTAGTGCTGAGGACTCTTTTATGGTATATTGGGTACCGTCATTACAATCATATTTGTCTAACTATATATATTATTTGTAGCATTATAAACAGAGCGGTTCAAAATCTGTTTAACGCACTTAATAAGGAACTATTGCGGTTCATCAGAGGAGTAATCAGGTTTTTGGTGTGGAGGAGGGGGGTGGAGTGGCACAGTCAAATTTGTGTCCCCATTTTCAGGCACATAGCGGTGGATTGCCGTCCTGGATGAGGGGTATAAGGGGAGGGGTATAACGGAAGGGTTGTTTTCGAATAGGGATATTCGTGTACTAAAAGTTTCCTTTTTCGGTACAAAAACTTCACCATTCTTTTTTTTTTAGAAAAAAAACGAAATAGTGAAACTTAATAATTGAATCGATAGAAAGGTCAAATGGGCAACCGGCAACCTTTACATTCATACTGTTTTCGCGTAGCCTTCACACTATTTGCATGCAGGCCATGTATAGTCAGTGTAGAAGCAATCAACGTGACTCAATGCTCGGATAGCCTCAGCAGGTTAATTAATAGAGGCAATCAGGAGTCCGGGATGCTCGAACCTTATACCGATATATGTCAACACAAACGTTTACTCTTCATTTTTAGCGCTCTCTCCAAAGACTGCCCCCCCCCCACCCTTCACATCCATCATCTGCCCCACCCCCCAGGTTCGAGTACATTTAGATTTGTTTTATTTGTTTGTTTTATTTGTTTTATTTTATTTTATAGTATTTGCACTAATAGGCTAGGCTGCCAGCCGTAATATAAGGTAGCTACATGTTGCATTAGTTCAAATAGGCTAGGATAGCAGGCCTAAAGTTAGCTAAATATAGCTATATATAGTAGTATTACTGCTACTGGCTAGGCTAACAGCCGTAATATTAATTGTATAGCTACATATAGTTTTTGTACTGATAGGCTAGCCTACCAGGCCTAATATTATGTCTTTAGCTTCATATAGTACTTGTACTGATAGATTCTGCAAGGTAAGCACCGTCTAATATATATCAATCAAAGGAAGCAGAATCATCGCCTTGACCAACTGCTACCATTCGATACTAATTTTTTTTTGAAACAGTTGGTGTCACTTACCTTGTCTTGCAGTAACATGCTTTATTTTTCCTGCGCTACTGTTTAAGCACATAGCAACCCCATTCGGTCCACAAACGCGCTGTGCGGTCGTATAATAAAATGCTGATTTATTTGCGATAAAGCGTACACTGTAGATACAGTTTGCACGTACGTACGAAAGCGCAAAAAGTTCAAAATGTGTTTATTGTAGCGCAGTATTGTCTTCTTCATAACATAGTACCCGTATAGCATAACCATACACAAACTGCAAATTCCCGCAGTGTATGCTTTCTAGTTAAAAAGAGATTAATCGTATTATAATTAGTTTGACTGGCAAATGCGTTTCATTTGATTGATTTTACTACATATCTATAACGAGAAACATATTCCTCTGCAAATAAGGTTAATATTATCAATAATTTGTGTTTCAAACAAACCGACGGAAAGATGTGCATACCAACTGATGCAGCATTTACTATCGCCAGTTTACCTTAAAAATGCTAACGTTAACGTAAATCATGGCCGCAGTAACACGTTCATAAAGTTAAATCATTAGACTTAAGAATAGCTCAAAACAAAATTTCGTTTATACGATCACTCGGATATTTATTAGCGGTATATTTTGTAAACTTCATGCAATCTAGCTACAGTTACCCTTACACCATCACATTTGTTAACATCTCAAACAGAAACTTAAGGTAAACTGTTTGTGTCTTGTGTACTTTAGCTTTAGAAACATATTTTAGCAACATTTTTCGTTAACGTTAAATTAAAAGACAATCATTCTTAAATATCTCAAAGTATGGGAGACGGTTATTTCACGAACAAGGGAATTTTGTTTTACAACTAGCCAAAGATGCCTGCTTCACATCCAAGAAGGTCAAACCTTAGAGTAATATGACCAAAGTAGGTAATGGGATTTAGTCGAACGTAGCGAGCGACAATGGGTCGGTCTAAGTAACGACGAGCTACGGTGTGTCGATCGAATGTTCCCTCGATAGTCTGTGAAAGAGAAATACATCACGGAATGACGTGCTATATTTGAAATACTATTTTATAGCTCAAGACGAGTGATTGGCAGCATTATTTACCTTGGTATAAAGTCACAAGTTGAAGTAACGATAGAGTATAGGATATCCATTACACTTCCTACTAAAATTTTACATGATTCAAATGTAGGACTCGTTCATTTGGCGAGACGATTCGATGCCATTTTTTTACAGATCTAATATGACTAACAGGATGCGAAATATTAGTTCTTCTTCAGTTCCAGAGTCATAACAGAATCTTGAACGGACGAAGAATGCCCAAATGAAAACTTGCTTTAACCAAATACACCACTGTTGGACTATCTTGTCGTTTAATGTATCTCAAATATAGATAGCTATATGTATGAAGTTTTTATATTAAAATAAAATAAAGCTGTTAGCAAACTGCTTATTCACTAGAGAGCCTGTGTAATAGATTGTGTAAAAGTAAGTTGGCCTGACGTTTCGATCCTAGCAGGATCTTCTTCAGAGGCTAAATGACAAGTAACAGTAACAGAGGAGACAAAGACACGCACAGAATACAGACAGGGTAATGAGCACGGTGAACACAATGAGATAAATGAAAGGGGATTATAAGTAGACAATGGATGGTGATAAGAAAGCAACAGGGGAAGAGGAGAGGAAGGAGATAAACAGTGGAGGGACAAAGCTAAGATTAAAGGCACAAGGTAGGGAATAAACTGGAGAGGAACAAAGACAAAAAGGTGTGGAGAAAAAAGAGGGAAGGGAGCTGTGAGAAGATGAGTGAAAGTGGGGGGGGGGGGGGGGGAGAAGGAGTAGGGAACACATGATAAGAACGTAAGAAATGCAGGTATCTGTTATTGCTTACCGGTGTACTATAGAAAATCTCCCCGTCATTGGAAAAGAGAATTCGGAATGACGTAACCCACTGGTTGCAACATCCGGCACCGCGCCCTTGCAAGAGGACACCTGTCACTTGGCGAGGGGAGCCAAAATCTACTTGAATCCATTGCTCACTGCAAAACAGATGAGAACCGACCATAAGAACATACTTTCTTACGGTACATTTTTTCTTACGGGAAGAATTAGACGACAACATTTTAGAATTATTTAGTTATAGCAACAGCAAAAAATCATCATAATAATATTGAAACATTTTTGTCATAATAGAGATATGGATTTTCATATATTTAAATTTAACCTAAGATAGATTCTTTAGTAAGAAGTCCATGATGATATTTACAAATTTACATTAACATTAAGATAAAATCATGAGTGCAAATCGATTTTGATATTTTTGCATTCATCCTAAGATAATAAAAATGATTTATTGCGAGTCCATAATGATTTATTTTTACATACTACGGTTTTGGCTTGAAAACATAATGTGTTTGTTATGCCACAGTTTCGATCTTAAGTTTTGTACAGACCAGTCCATATCTTCAATAAACATGCTTTGTTTTAATGATATCACAATTGTTCTGACTATTTAATCCACCTAAACACTTGAACCTCAACGATGCGTATTGTAATCCATCCTTATAACCTATAACAAAATTAAATTTTAGCATGTTGTCTAAGCGACAATGGAAAATCATAACCTTTGTACGATATGTATAATATGGTAGCAGTTATGAAAATATAATTTACTGTATGTTCATTATGCAGTATTGACATAATTATGTTGTTAATTTCATTTTCTTACGCGTTGTTAGTGGCGGCTGCCCAACCAGCAATTCCCCCAACCTCAGCTTCAAAGAGAGCGGCTCTGTGTGGTCCGTGTTCATGGTTGTAGGAGGTTGAGGCGGTGATGACTACATCGGAATCACGGTTAACGTTCAGACCGAACCGTTCGCAACATGACCCTTCCGGAGCCGGTTTCCCACAATATTCATTGCAATCTGTAAAAATGATATTATCCGATAGTGATTAACGAATTTCTTTCGTTCGTTTCTTTGCTTTATTAGCCATGATTTCACTTTCCATCACTATAGTTCAAGTGAGAAGACTTATCACTCATAAACAGAAGCTTATCAAAAAAAAATCGCATGAAGTAATCGTGTGAGACGTTAATTTCCAGTTCACCGAATGCTTAGACATTTGGTATAATTTCCGATGTAATACATTTCGAGTCATTAACTTGATCAAGTAGAATCTTAACGAGGCCTATATATTTAAATATCAAAGTGATTGATTAAAGAATTTCTGGACGAAAACAACTGATACGTTCGTATTCAGACTAATTGATGATCGCAATTAGTTTCAAGCCAAATTGTGTCGAGATTTTTTATTAAAACTTCAAGCATTTTTTGGGCTAAAGAACAGAACTGGATACTTACCTCCTGCAAAAACTGTTGAAAGCGCAACAGAAAGCAGTCCAATGCGAAGAGTAGAAAGGTAAAGCATTGTCTTTGGTCGGTTTGTTGGTTGGTCGATGAAACACTATACTTGAGTCTTAGTTCAACTTAAACTAATACTCACATTTTAGAAACACCGCTTTTATATACAAACTAGTAGAGGTCAGTTTCAATTTGATGGACGCGATGATGTAAATTGATGCGTGTTAAAGTCAAATAAAAGTAATTTAATATATAGGCCATAGATTAAGCAGTGTAATATTTCAAATTTGCATATACCTCAGCCTTGAAACAATCTTATAGTTGTCGTTGCTATAGACTATCGTTATATACGTATAGCTATACCGTGTACTACGCACTGTAAAACTATGTATGTGTATCCTTAACAAGGAAATAAGAAGCAATGGTATAACTGAAAAAGACTTGTTGGAGTTAATTGAGCATTTAAGTGTCGTTAATGCATCCCTCTTCAGTTTTTGTTTTTGCCTTTTTTTTTTGGTGTCTATGCAGAGACCGGTTCTAGTAGAGACGGTGAGTAGTTGCGATAACAAACACTTTTCAATGCCGCAAGTAACCCCTGTCTACTCAAGTTATTGAACTAAGCGTTCAAGTTATAACGACAAAATATATACGTTGTTTACAGGTTTCTATTAGGATACTATTTTTTTTTTTTTTTGAAACAGTGGGTGTCACTTACCTTGTCTTGCAGTAACATACTTTATTTTGCCTGCGCCACTGTTTAAGCACATAGCAACCCCATTCGGTCCACAAACGCGCTGTGCGGTCGTATATTAAAATGCTGATTTATTTGCGATAAAGCGTACACTGTAGATACAGTTTGCACGTACGTACGAAAGCGCAAAAAGTTCAAAATGTGTTTATTGTTGCGCAGTATTGTAGTCTCCATAACATAGTACCGTCGCTCTAGTTAGCATAACCATACACAAACTGCAAATTCCCGCAGTGTATGCTTTCTAGTTAAAAAGAGATTAATCGTATGATAATTAGTTTGACTGGCAAATGCGTTTCATTTGATTGCTTTTACTACATATCTATAACGAGAAACATTCCTCTGCAAATAAGGTTAATATTATCAATAATTTGTGTTTCAAACAAACCGACGGTAAGATGTGCATACCAACTGATGCAACATTTACTATCGCCAGTTTACATTAAAAATGTTAACGTTAACGTTAATTATGGCAGTAACACGTTCATAAAGTTAAATCATTAGACTTAAGAATAGCTCAAAACAAAATTTCGTTTATACGATCTCTCGGATATTTATTAGCGGTATATTTTGTAAACTTCATGTAATCTAGCTACAGTTACCCTTACACCATCACAATTGTTAACATCTCAAACAGAAACTTAAGGTAAACTGTTTGTGTCTTGTGTACTTTAGCTTTAGAAACATATTTTAGCTACATTTTTCGTTAACGTTATATTTAAGGACAATCATTCTATGGAAGACGGTTGTGTCACAAACAAAGAGAATTTCGTTTTACAACTAGCCAAAGATGCCTGCTTCACATCCAAGAAGGTCAAACCTTAGAGTAATATGACCAAAGTAGGTAATGGGATTCAGTCGAACGTAGCGAGCGACAATGGGTCGGTCTAAGTAACGACGAGCTACGGTATGTCGATCGAATGTTCCCTCGATGGTCTGTGAAAGAGAAATACATCACGGAATGACGTACAATATTTTGTAGCTCAAGACGAGCAATTGTATACCTAAGTATGAAGTCACAAGTTGAAGTAGCGATAGAGTATAAGATATCCATTACACTTCCGACTAATTTTACATTATTCAAATGAAGGACTCGTTCATTTGGCGAGACGATTCGATGCCATTTTTTTAAAGATCTAATATGACTAACAGGATGCGAAATATTAGTTCTTCTTCAGTTCCAGAGTCATAACAGAATCTTGAACGGACGAAGAATGCCCAAATGAAAACTTGCTTTAACCAAATACACTACTGTTGGACTATCTTGTCGTTTAATGTATCTCAAATATAGATAGCTATATGTATGAAGTTTTTATATTAAAATAAAATAAAGCTGTTAGCAAACTGCTTATTCACTAGAGAGCCTGTGTAATAGATTGTGTAAAAGTAAGTTGGCCTGACGTTTCGATCCTAGCAGGATCTTCTTCAGAGGCTAAATGACAAGTTACAGTAACAGAGGGGACAAAAACACGCACAGAATACAGACAAGGTAATGAGCATGGTGAACACAATGAGATGGATGAAAGGGGATTATAAGTAGACCAGGGATGGTGAGAAGAAAGCAACAGGGGAAGAGGAGATGTAGGAGATAAACAGTGGAGGGACAAAGCTAAGATTAAACGCACAAGGTAGGGAATAAACTGGAGAGGGACAAAAAGGTGTGGAGAAAAAAAGAGGGAAGGGAGCTGTGAGAAGATGAGTGAAAGTGGGGGGGGGGAGGAGTAGGGAACACATGATAAGAACGTAAGAAATACGGGTATCTGTTATTGCTTACCGGTGTACTATAGAAAATCTCCCCGTCATTGGAAAAGAGAATTCGGAATGACGTAACCCACTGGTTGCAACATCCGGCACCGCGCCCTTGCAAGAGGACACCTGTCACTTGGCGAGGGGAGCCAAAATCTACTTGAATCCATTGCTCACTGCGAAACAGATGAGAACCGACCATAACACATACTTTCTTACGGTACATTTCTTCTTACGGGAAGCATTAGACGACAACATTTTAGAATTATTTAGCTATAGCAACGGAAAAAAATCATAATAATAATATTGAACCATTTTTGTCGTAATATAGATATGGATTTTCATATATTTAAATTTAACCTAAGATAGATTCTTAAGTAAGATGTCCATGATGATATTTACAAATTTACATTAACATTAAGATAAAATCATGAGTGCAAATCGATTTTGATATATTTGCATTCATCCTAAGATAATAAGAATGATTTATTGCGAGTCCATAATGATTTATTTTTACATACTACGGTTTTGGCTTGAAAACATAATGTGTTTGCTATGCCACAGTTTCGATCTTAACTTTTGCACAGACCAGTCCATATCTTCAATAAACATGCTTTGTTTTAATGATATCACAATTGTTCTGACTATTTAATCCACCTAAACACTTGAACCTCAACGATGCGTATTGTAATCCATCCTTATATCCTATTACAAAATTAAATGTTAGCAAGTTGTCTATGCAACAATGAAAAATCATTACCTTTGTACGATATGTATAATATAGTAGCAGTTATGAAAATATAATTTGCTGTATGTTCATTATATAGTATTGACATAATTATGTTGTTAATTTCATTTTCTTACGCGTTGTTAGTGGCGGCTGCCCAACCAGCAATTCCCCCAACCTCAGCTTCAAAGAGAGCGGCTCTGTCTGGGCCGTATCCACTGTTGTATGTGGTTGAGGCGGTGATGACTACATCGGAATCACGGTTAACATTCAGACCGAACCGTTCGCAACATGACCCTTCCGGAGCCGGTTTTACACAATATTCATCGCAATCTGTAAAAATTATATTATCTGATAGTGATTAACGCATTTCTTTCGTTCGTTTCATTGTTTAATTAGCCATGATTTCACTTTTCCCATCACTATAGTTCATTGACTGACCATTCATAAACTTATCAAACAAATTGCATGAAGTAATCGTGTGAGACGTTAATTTCCAATCACCGAATGGTCAGACAGTTGGTATCATTTCCGATGTAATACTTTTCGAGTCATTAACTTGATCAAGTAGAATCTTAACTAGGCCTATATATTTATATATCAAAGTGATTGATTAAAGAATTTCTGGACGAAAACAACTGATACGTTTGGATTCCCTTTCAGACTAATTGATGGTCGCAATTAGTTTCAAGCCAAATTGTGTCGAGATTTTTTTATTAAAACTGTAAGCATTTTTATCTAAAGAACAGAACTGGATACTTACCTCCTGCAAAAACTGTTGAAAGCACAAGAGAAAGCAGACCAATGCGAAGAGTAGAAAGGCAAAGCATTGTCTTTGGTCGGTATGTTGGTTGGACGATGAAACACTTTACTTGAATCTCAGTTCAACTTACACTAATACTCACATTTTAAAAACACCGCTATTATATACATACTAGTAGAGGTTAAGTTTCAATTTGAAGCATGCGGTGATGTTAATTGTTGCGTGTTAAAAACAAACAAAAGTAATTTGATACATTTGCTCTAGATTAAGCTGTGTGGTATTTCAAATTTGCATATACCTCAGCCATGAAAAACAATCTTATAGTTGTCGTTGCTATAGAATATCGTTATATACGCATAGCTATACCATGTACTACGCACTGTAAAACTATTTATGTGTATCCTGAACAAGGAAATAAGAAGCAATGGAAACTGAAAAAAATACTTGTTGAAGTTAATTGAGCATTTAAGTATCGTTAATGCATCCCTCTTTAGTTTTTGTTTGCCCCTTTTTGTTGGTGTCTATTCAGAGACGGTTCTAATATGATGAACTCAATGGTGAGTAGTTGCGATAGCAAACACTTGTCAAGGCCGCAAGTAATCCCTGTCTACTCACGTTATTGAACTAAGTTTAAGTTATAACGACAAAATATATACGTTGTTTACAGGTTTCCTCTATTTTGAACATATGGAAAACATAAAACAACAAATAATTATTTCTGGAACATAACAAAAATGACAAACTAAATGCGTGTAAAAGCTGATTAGTTCATTGCATCAAAATATCAAAACCATTCTTTTGATTTCACAAGGCTCTCAGAAATAGCCATGCAAATATATAAAGTATTTTAAAAATAATAACAGAAACACCACTTTTTTCAACAATCAGCGTTGTATCCAATTATCAGCATTCAAACTTTCCGTACATTCAAACATATGATTTGTTACACATTATTGGTGCAACTAATGGAAAGAGACAAAAAAATTATCCTAAGTCACCTGTTTTGTTCGACCATTTGCTAATCCAGCAGAGTGTTACTCGATATAACATTGTAATTGATCACAACACTATGGCAATCATCTCGATTTTTCCACCAAATGTAGATTCATGGTAGAGTATTTTAAGAACTTCGATTCAACTTTTACATTTGTCGTCCCAGAAACCTTTTATAGTCTTATAGTACACACAGTTAAAACACCAAATTAATACTCAAACTTTGGTAATTTTTACTACACTTTTTATTAAGTAAAACTTAACTATTCATGTTCATACCACATTTTTGTATGAATAAAACGGTATCCAAATTTGACTGAGCTGCTTTCAATGTCACAGGAAATTGTTTCAAAATTGTAAACTAGCTCCAATTGTTCTGAGTTTTGTCAATGTATATTTATGGACAGGCATCAACGTGCAAATTAGTAATAGTGTTATTAATGTCGTAAAAGAAGGCAGACCGCACTGATGTTATAACTGTGACTGTTATAATTGTTCACACTGGGAGGTTACTGAGCCTTAGTTGTTTGATGGATCAGTTTAAATGCATTATAAGTTTAAATACAGTCTTGCGCTAAGCTATACCTTTCGATATGATTAATTTGGCTACTTATGTAGTGTGTCTTTCTTGAACCTAATATATTGTGGAAATAAGTAGCCAATACATTTATGCAGCCGCAATTAACATACACAAAATGTGCTCACTCGTACAAAAATCATCCCAATGCCACCCGACGTGAAGGTTGCAAATCCATTCGCCCTTACGGGCTTCGCCCACATTCGTGGTCGCTCAAGGTCACAGAGATATCTGGGGAGTAAGTATCAGAGGTAATTATCTCCCAGAGATATCTGGAGAATATCTTGCTATTGGTGAAGTTATGGAGTTTAACAGATCGGTGAGTTGATAATCTGTTTGTATTCAAATTAACTGTAGACACCAAAGTGGGTTTAACTTTTGCAAGGTCGTATTTTTTGGATTAATATCACACAGAATAATGAAAATCTAAAGTTTTAACCTTCGAAAATAGTTTCTATTACTTTCCTATGTAATTAATCTCCACGTTCAAACTGGTAATTTAACCCAACTGCAACGCATGTTTGATATTTTATACTTCCTTTAGAAAAATGAAAGTGGAAAGATGAAGGTGGTTTCAACCTTCGAAAATGGTGTTTCTTACTTTCATATGTAATTAATCTCCACGTTCAAGCTGGTAAGCTGGTAAATTTAACTCAACTGCAACGCATCTTTGATATTTTATACTTCCTTTAGAAAAGTGAATTCGGTATTTCTAAAATTAGCATGCCACGATCACTTTGATTTTGATATTTTCTTTCACGCGTTTGTGTTAATGAACCCAATTTGTACCCTACCAGTGTACGTATACAAGCAGTATATGAGCCTTCGTTCACATGTATGTACGGAGCTCCGACGGATGCGAATAGTTACACAGTAAATGCAATGGCACTTTGATCGATGGATTGCTCGTTTGTTGACACTATCTACGGATGCCCATTAGCTATCATCACTTTGCCTACAATCTCTCCTATTTTTAACGCAAATGTTATCTTATAAGCTGGTCGGCTCGAGATACGGTAGATTATGAAACAAAGTTTCCACAATTTGACGTCTGATATCTCTAAATGACCTCCACAAAAAAAAAAATAGATTTCTTGTATTTAACGTGTTGCAACTACATACTAAATATGAGATTAGTCTAAGCTTCCCTTCTTGAGATATCGTGTTTATAAGGTTTTCACATTTTGACCCCTAGTGACCCCTAGTAACTTTGACCTAAAAAAATAGATTTCTTTTCATAAATGTGGTTCTCCTACTCACGAAATATGAGATTTGTCCAAGTTTCTCTTCTTGAGGAATAGTGTTTACAAGCAAGGCGTCCCACACTCACACACAGACAAATGGTAGGCCATACAGGAAATAATTGCTGATTTATTGTCCGTACGAATTAAAATCATGACAAAAACGCTTAACATTATCATCGAAACCAAAAACCTGAAATTCTGACATCTCACTTACTACCCATAATTATTGACGGTATTGTATATTACTAGGGAATCGGCTTGACGAATATTGCAGTGACGAACCGCAAGCCAGCTCTTTTTTCAAGCTCTTCTCTGTAAGGGTTTCCTTACTTCGAAGACCTTCAAAACACCTCAAGAAAGCAGGCGAAAGGTCAGATTAGTATCTTGCTCATTTCGGTTAAATGATCGATTGATTGATTGGTGTATTGATTGATTGGTGATGGTTGACAATTAGATATAAACAAATCACAAATTGGACCGAGGTACAATGACAGCATTGTACAGTTGTTTTCTTATATTATTTACCATGCGAATCAGTGTCAATAAATGTTATTAGAAAAATTAGACAAAAAGGTTTTCCGTTGAATCGCAGTTATGATAATATTATTCATTTTGTTGTTGTCAGATCCCGTTAGTGTACAAACATGCCTTAACATTTATATATTCAAATTCTGCCAGTTTATTTTTGTTGAGAAATGTTGTTCAGCGACACCCCAATATCCCTTTAAAAATTGAACGTAAGGAGATAGGTTATACAAATGTAGAGCACATAGCCATTATTGCATAGAAGGTTACATTTCATGATTGTAGTACATTAATATTTCCAGTAACGTCCTGGACAAGCAGGAATGAAATTAATAATAATGATATGATTTTACCAATAATAACATAACATAAATGAGCAGTCTTGAAGTGAGCACTACAAAACCAATGTAAGCTGATATTTGAAATTATCAAACGACTGAGATAAGGAGCGTTAGCTCAGTGGTTAACGCCGGTGCCTTTCAATCACAAGGTCCCGAGTTCGAGTCACTCCAAGATGAATGTATGTCGTCTAGTTACAGAGTTGTTGACAATTGACAATTCATAACCATGGACGTTAAGTAAGAATCTAAGAGACTGACTTCGGTCAGCTTGCGGCTTTCATTAGCCAATGATGGCTTCTTCGCGAGTTCCTGCTTGCAGGAGGATCAAAAATACAACAAAAAAAAACATATAAAAACAAATAATAATTATTAATTTCTAACACCAGGTAGAAGGTCAAATGCTTGCACTCTCAGATCTGAATCTGAATTAAACCGTATTCACAATAAAATAAAAACATCAACCACAGGTTATAGCCCATATTATTAGTTCCTCTGGGCCCATGATCCGTTCACAATACTGATTTACTTTACCTACCCATATTTCCCAGAGTCTATACCTAATAATGGGACTCCATAGAAATATTAAGCCAATTCAAGTCCATAGTATATGACATTTATGACTAATTTCCAGAGTTTACCTAATAATGGGACTAGCTAGAAATATTAACACAATTCAAGTTCACAGTACATGACAATGATAACTAATTCCCAGAGTTGGCCTAATAATAGGGCTCGCTAGACGTATTAACACAATTCAAGTTCACAGTACATGACATAATCAGCAATTATTTTTACGACGCTTAAGCGACCACAAATGTGGGAGAAACCCGCAGTGACTTATGGATTACAACTTACACGTCGGGTGGCTTCCAATTCAACATTTTAACTCAAATTCGGAATCTTTTCAAATAGAATGTCATTTCAGATGGAAAAAAACCCACCTAATTATGACTCGGCCGGGTATCAAACCCGGAACCTCCTGATTGCTAAGCCTCATTGCTTCAAATGCCAACGCCTTTATGCACTCGGCCACAGCACCGGTAGATAACTTATTCCTAGAGTCGGCCTAATCATAGGTTTCGCCAGAAATATCAAGGCAATTCAAATTCACAATACATGTCAAAATTGGATTAATAATAATAAAAATAATCAACTGCAATGTCATTGATGGGTGTATGTTGGGTTTCAGCCGCTGTTCTGTCTTCATTGAGTGACATACTCTCGTTAGAGTATACATATACCCGCCCGATTGTTCTCCTTCAGGAAAAGGGCAAAAAAGAAGTCGGAGAACATCTTTTTGATGTGATATCAATCATAATTTTTTAATTTGTTTGTGGCTTGCATGTTGAAGAGCATGGATAAAAGCACATGTGGTGCGAATCTTGCGTAACCTGGGACAATGTTAGACCCCCTTCAGGCCTTCCAGGAGCATCGTACGAAATTGTGTATTGCTGAGGAAAGAGATTTGTTCACAAGTGACAAAAACTGGCAAATTAAGGAATTGTAATGATACGGAAAATTGATAATGCCATGAATTAACAACTTGACAGCTCTCCAGTGATTGGTGGCGTTTAGCTAGTGACACCTCTATTTGGACTTAGAGACCACATCACCGTTGTGATTTAGTGTGTAAGTCAATGGGTATTTTAATAGTCGCATGCTATCTTTGGAAGTAAAGCTTTGTTTGTTCTTCAATCAGAGCTTTATTTAATAGAAAGGGCGCCACCATCTTGTCGAAGTACATTTACAGTGAAAAATTGCAAACTGGATGGTCACATGGATATTTCTTTATGAAGCGTAGTCATTGTTAGCTTGTTTGAACTCTGAGCAAAATGTTCATTCATCTTGACTTCATTTATCTTCTTGATTGAATGAAGTATGTGAATTCAGTGAGTGATATACATGTTACCCAAAAAGAAATTTCAAATAAAAAAGGTTAGTTTACGGATTACGTCATTGTATGTACATTGAAATGAGAGAAACGATAATCAAACAGTAACGAAATGTGAATGTTATTGGACAAATCCATATCATGACAAGCAGAATAAATGATGATGCCAGAAGTATAGTGCCACGAATTAGTAAAACATATTCTCAGGCATTTATACTCTTAGAATCTTGTTCCAATCGTTGGTAATGAACGAGGAATGATTCCCTTATTACACACAAACTGAGGATCCGCATAATGACGAGAAACTGAAGTTTACCTTTCTTGGCAGGTTTGAGAATTACTATCACGCAATGAATTGGACAACTACTCTTATTGCCAGTGGAAGCCTAATTACAACTACTTTAATGTTGTGCGGAGTACTCTTGTATGACATATTGGGTACCGTAATTACAATCATATTTATCTAACTATATATATTATTTGTAACAGTATAAACAGAGCGGGTCATAATACTGTTTAACGCACTTAATAAGGAACTATCGCGGTTCATCAGGGGAGTAATCAGTTTTTTTGTGTGTGGAGGGGGAGGAGGTGGCACAGTCAAATTTGCAGGCACATAGCGGTGGATTGTCGTTCTGGATGAGGAGTATAGGGGGAGGGGTATAAGTGGAGGGTTGTTGTCGACGGGGCTAAGATGCAAAATGGTGCTATCAATTAAATCTACATTCGTGTACAAAAATGTTCCTTTTCTTGGTACAAGAACTTCACCATTTTTTAGTAAAAAAAGACAAATAGTAAAACTTAAAAGTAGAATCAATAGAAAGTTCAAATGGGCAACCGGCAACTCTGGCATTCATCCTGTTTTAGCGTAGCCTTCATACTCATAGCATGCAGGCCATGTATAGTCAGTGTATTTTTTTGTAAACGTGAGTGTTATTAATTTTCTACATCTCTTCGGCTTAGCAAAATCGCCAGCTTTAAAATATGGTAAAACCTGAATTGTATTTAGTGTCTAAAGTCATCATTAAAGTGATAGAGTTAAGGGTAGTAAAGTTAATTAAATCTTCTATTTCCGTTATGTATTGCACAGAGTATCAGAATGTTAAATTAGGTTTGCATGATTGCAGAATCACGTCATGCTAGTTTAAGGTTTGAGGTTGTAATCTATTATAAATGTAACACATATTTATATTATTCCTAGGTCCATGGTCTGATGGTTTCAACTTCACTGTTTCACCAACCCACCTCGGTTGGATTCGTTGCTTAAATTTGAACTTTACCTGTATATACGTACGTAAAACATATTAGTATCAACTTATTCGGTACAACGTTTAGTTAACACTTACTAAATGTTAACCAGCGTTACAAATAATTTGCCTGTGCCAGATCAGTACAAGTAAATAACTATTTGCCTTATTAATGTTTTATATATTTACATGCGATAGCTTCTGTTGCAAAGCCCTACAGTTGGAGATTAAAAATACTAACACAGTTTACGTATTTCAATATGTTCGCAGAAGAAGACTTATTGTCTGTAACATACACGATAAATGCTACCCTTGATGGGAGAGGATTCCCTACTTTTGAGAAACCATTCTGGGATTTTCAAACCAGAAGTTATTTTTGCCCTGCTGAAAAAGGAGGTGTAACCTATACACGTACATTTAAGAAAATGTTGAGGTGGTCTTTTTTATCATTACATAAATATATATATATATATATATATAATTATATAAAATATTCAGTAGCGTTATGGTCTGTAATTTTATATCACAAGCATTTTAATCGAATTTAACCATATGGAATTTAATGGAAACAAAATTTCTACCCGTGACTGCTAACATATCGCAGCATTCCTAGCTCTTAAAGGGTGATCGGTAGAGATATTTTTCCAGCTCAAAAAAATCGTTACTTATTGAAGAAATTATGATTAAACATAACAGATGATCACCGAATACTAAATTTTCTCATTAAAGCTTGATAGTTCCCTTTTCAACTGCAAACGATTTTCTGAATTCAACCCTCTTACTTATCTTACCTATTTATCTTACTTATTTAATTATGTTAGCTAAATGGTACTCGTACTTCGATTATTCTTTACATTTGTCAGCGAGAAGTCACTACGAAAGTGAATTAAACATTGCATTTGTTCTACAGGTAAGGCAAAGTCATTCCCTTTGTTATGTATAGTCGTGTCTACCTCGTTAGTAACAGAGAATTACAGCAACAAGTGGTTATTGCACAAATATTCTCTTGACGATAACACCTAACCCAGGTTAAAAGTATACATGTATTATGTATACCCAACCATGACCTGTCCATATGTGTTTCTATTGTAAAAGCATTCAGGAGGTGATACATCATTATTATTCTGAATTCGAACCTGTGACTGGTTTAGACCATACAGTTAGGTAGTAGCATTCAGACCCATCAGTATAACGTTGTCTATTTCTTGTTCTGATTTCGAACCTGTGACTGGTTTAGACCGTACAGTTAGGTAGTAGCATTCAGACCCATCAGTATAACGTTGTCTATTTCTTGTTCTGATTTCGAACCTGTGGCTGACTTAGACCGTACAGTTAGGTAGTAGCATTCAGACCCATCAGTATAACGTTGTCTATTTCTTGTTCTGATTTCGAACCTGTGACTGACTTTGACCGTACAGTTAGGTAGTAGCATTCAGACCCATCAGTATAACGTTGTCTATTTCTTGTTCTGATTTCGAACCTGTGACTGGTTTAGACCGTACAGTTAGGTAGTAGCATTCAGACCCATCAGTATAACGTTGTCTATTTCTTGTTCTGATTTCGAACCTAAAGCTGACTTAGACCGTACAGTTAGGTAGCAGCATTCAGACCCATCAGTATAACGTTGTCTATTTCTTGTTCTGATTTCGAACCTGTGACTGACTTTGACCGTACAGTTAGGTAGCATTCAGACCCATCAGTAACTTTGTGCATTTGTTGTTCTGATTTCAAACCTGTGACTGGTTTAGACCGTACAGCTAGGTAGTAGCATTCAGACCCATCAGTATAATGTTGTCCATTTCTTGTTCTGATTTCTCACATGTGACTGGTTTTGACCGTACAGTTAGGTAGTAGCATTCAGACCCATCAGTATAACGTTGTCTATTTCTTGTTCTGATTTCGAACCTGTGGCTGACTTAGACCGTACAGTTAGGTAGCAGCATTCAGACCCATCAGTATAACATTGTCTATTTCTTGTTCTGATTTCGAACCTGTGACTGACTTTGACCGTACTGTTAGGTAGCATTCAGACCCATCAGTAACTTTGTGCATTTGTTGTTCTGATTTCAAACCTGTGACTGGTTTAGACCGTACAGTTAGGTAGTAGCATTCAGACCCATCAGTATAATGTTGTCCATTTCTTGTTCTGATTTCTCACATGTGACTGGTTTAGACCGTACAGTTAGGTAGTAGCATTCAGACCCATCAGTGTAACGTTATCTATTCTTTTTCTGATTTCAAACCTGTGACTGGCTTATATATAGACCGTACAGTTAGGTAGTATCATTCAGACCCATCGGTGTAACGTTGTACATTTCTAGTTCTGATTTCAAACCTGTGACTGGCTTAGACCGTACAGTTAGGTAGTAGCATGCAGATCCATCAGTATAACGTTATCCATTTCTTGTTCTGATTTCAAACTTAATTTGTCTTTTTCTCTCCTTTTTCCTAAAGGGTACGTATTCCATTAACGTGCAATTTCTCAATCAAGATGACGAGATGTTAATCACTATAATCACCAAGAACTGTACTATCAACTGATTATTCACGCCATCATTTGATGTATGATATAATTCTTCTTAAGAATAAGATCGCCTGGCAGACAGTATTTCGTTATGTCATTAGCAGATACTAATATGCATAATATACCAATTCATTGTTTCATTTTGACAAATGTTTGCGTACGGCATTTTCTGATTTATCTTTGCAAAGACATAGGGTAGAGTCAATCTGACGACGTACACTAAATAGGCCTATACGATTATTCATTCACAACAAATTAAATGTTCCTGCTCTCATGTGTGTGTTGTAATGTTAACTTATTGTATAGTCATAAACAGAGACCATATTTGTGCTATATATAGTAAAACAACATTGGCTACATGTTAAGTAGAAACTTCCCTTAGTATGAGTACGATACCAATCATAAACAGAGAGAAGATTTTTGTTGCGAGTACATGTATCTATGTTGTAGTGCGAGTACAATGACGGACTCACTTAAAGGAGTGCCGAGGAGTTACTAATCACAGACAGGAAACTTAAGGAAAATTAGACAATCTGAATAGCTAATAACCCAGCAAACTCAAAACATTATTATAACATTTTTAAAAGAGCCTCTAAAATATGTTTTTATAACGTTTTTATGAGATATTAATGTTATATTAATGTTTTAACGAAAAACTGGTTTGAAATAATAGCCTGAAAAAGTTTTCGTGACATATTTATTACACCACAAATAACGTTATCAAAACAAAAGACGAAACGTTTTAATAACGTTTTTAAAACGTTTTTGTGTTTGCTGGGAAAGTTAATGTTGTACTTGAATATTAAGGAAACATGTCGAAAAATTGTCATTGGGAATAGTAAATTACTAGATGTGTTGATCTTGTGTTTTTTTTTGCAAAAGCAAGATAAACACGTTTCTCGCATCATATTGGCAGTACATGTAATGGCATGCATTCACATGCTTGCTTCCGGCCTAATAAACAGTTTTTGTTAAAGAAAAACTAAGTAACGTTTAAACTGAAATATGTAATATTAAGCTTTCGAGATTAGCTAAGTAAAATACTATAAGAACTTTCGGTAGCGATGTTGTGCATGATGCTAGGCTACAATTAAACGGTGTTAATAAATAATTACAATGTAGCGTTTTTCTTAAGATGCTAACACAAATAAAGTTCACAATAATGGTAATTTTCATATCTGCAAGGGGTAGTACTAAACAATTAACTCAATATAGTCCTTTCGTGTATTCATATTTTTACAAAATAATGAACATATATTTGCTCCATTTTTTCGACACTAATGTCTCCTTTTTCAATTGTATATGACTTTATTTTCCTTCACAACTTCAACTTTAACACCAAAGAACGGTACAAACTTCTTACTAGAACTCTGGCAAACTCACTAACAAATATCGTGTAAACATAGGCGTTATAACTAGTTAAATGGACCTTCTCAATATTCGGGTATTGTAGCTGAAGATTATATGTATTGAATAACACAGAAAGTATGTTTTGGCTGTCTTATATACTGTACCTGCTTGCTATATGGATATGTATAACGAATCAACATACGACTGTACAGTCCAGTAACCACGAATAACTGAGCTGCGTGCATTATGTGTGCAGGCGATGGTTGTTCTGAATAGTGTTTGAGGTCAGATAACCGGGTCACTAATAAAATATGGTACTGGAGGTAATGGGCGTGACAATCGCTTCATCGCTTACCATAGAGTCATAACTTAGTCTCCACGGCAGTTGTAGTTTGGCGTAAAACCAGGGAGCTGCTACTCTAGCAGCTCCCTGGTAAAACTATGTTTTTGTCTGGGTCTCTATATGTGGTTAAGTGAGATTCTTGAGTCTCTCCACGGCTGTTAATGTTATATTGTAGTATTTCAGACCTGCTGTCATTCTCGACGGTTGTCATGGTGAAACCGAAAGTTTTATCGTAGGTAAACCCGGCTTGTACTCATGGTCAGAAGTCGGAACACCTATTTTCAACCGATGTAAATAATAATCAGTTAACACAACCTACTCCAAATCCGTGTCGTTATTTGATCTAGCACCATTTCCGTGATCCCGCTATAGTGCCGAACATGTCAAACTAAGGATGGCTGTTGGCGAATAATGCTAAAATCCAACCCACCCGTGGCATTCTTACTAAGTATCGCAACTTAAGAATAATTATGTCATACTTTGTAAATCGTTTTCATTGTTCTTTAGCAAACGATAATCAGATGCAACTATTGTCATGGTCACAGTTGTCTTTCTGTTTTCGTTCATGTTTCCATCAGTATAAGGAAATTTACCTTCATGGTAGGCGAGTACTGCTAATTACACAGTATGTGGTAATGCGGCACATCGTGAGACCTGCATAACTCTGAGAAAAAAATCGTCCAAGAATGCTCAATGCAAAATAGAATGTGTGTAACTGTATGATACTGTTGCAGCGGTCTTAATAATGTTGGAAGATTCTAGCGATGTTTAAGCTGTTATACCCGCAAAGCAGTTTAGCTAATCTGATGATACAGAAGAATATAAACCAGAACTGTAGAGGTGAATCAAAAGTTCATATAAAGTACACTATCAGTACACTTTATTTGGTAAATATATTTTTAAGCCGTCAAGGTTTCTGAGTGGTTCATTGCGTGGCTCAAATTTCGTTGATATTTAACATATTGTACCACGGAGTCTGTATAATGATGCCAGAACCCGTGTCGATCAGTTAATTGTTCTACTCAACAAATGCGAGCAAATAACAAACACCTCCATATACATCACACAGAACAAAAGGACAAAGAGACGACTCGACTAGAACTAACACCTACAACCGTTTTAATAGAACTTCTATGCGTGGTAGGTAGTTCCTCCTTTTAAGCTTTGTGTTGAAAATAACCAGGATTTTTCTCTCTTGCTAGTTTACCACTATGTAAACATGTTACACGCTACGCAAAACGAATTTAAGTTCTGCAGTTTATAGCGAGACAGGGTTGCACTGAACGTGTGGGATAAGTCATATGAATCAAACTATACAGTCAAAATGTCAAATAAGTTGTCTAGATATCATCATTTATGTGCTTCGTTGTCAAAGCATTGCAACAAAAATCAAGCCATAAGTAAGAATGTTCATCCAAGATGTTGCGACAGCCAGAGAAGTTTTTCATTAATTTTATAATGAAATGTTTTCCCGGTATATTGGCATCCATTGGTTATCATTTTATCTTAAATTGAAGTAATAAGTAAAAAAGTTTGTTTTATGGATAATGGGTTAAACGATACCTTATAAATCCTATAATTAAATCAAGCTGGCATAAGGTACCGACAAATTAATAAGGAGGATCGAGACTCAAAGATAAGATGTTAAAGATTTCGTGAGAATAAAAAGGGACTGAGGGAAAAATTAAATCAAGACTGGAAGCATGATTTGGGGTGATTTATTGATTGTATGCCTCTCTTATTCCAGAGAATTGAATTGTTAGTTTACCACTTGAATATTAGATGTAAATGATCCAATTGATATTGAGACCAAGGTTACGTATAAGATTTGGGCTTGGCTCTGAAAGAGCAGTAGTACACAAATTTCGACTAAGTCCAAAATCTCTTCATTGACGGTTCATGCAACACACATTGATACTTTTTCAGAGTTCTTGCCACCATTGACTCTGCACGTATAACGATTCTCACAAAACTACGTGATCACTGAAATGTAAAAAAAAATGCTTGCCCTCCCCACCCCCCCCCCCCCCCACCCCGCTCTTCTCATGACGTATAAACAACGCAAAGACCTTGAGCAATACATTTATGTCATGTTACTGTTGTTACTAAGAATGTGTATCAAGTAGGGTGGAGGGGAAGGGGGAGGGCTTGGCATGTGTACGGGATAATTCAAGTGTGGACAAGTTTCAGTAACTTAGCCGTTTGAATTTGCTCTGCTGGATATACACAACCCTTTTGGCCGTTACACTAAATATATATTCTAGTTTGCGCTGTATTATCGAAGTTGAGAGTTCGAAAATCTCTTTGGGACTGTCGTTTCTCTGCTTCAAGGGTTTTGGGCTGTGTGGAATAATCGACCTACATACGTCACTGAAATACATTTAACAAATGAATTAGTTCTCGCCATTGTACAGTGATTTCACAGCTTACAAGTTTTCTTTATGGGAAACCATCCAATTGAATTTCATTCCATAAGAACGTGTTTTTTGTCAACAACTTTGACGGTGAGAGTGTGGACAAAATATACAAATTTTCCCAATTCAAGACTGATAAAGTTATTGAACTGAATGTGGAAGAGCAAAAGCTAAACTTACTTTTACATATGTTATTACACAGGCTCTTTAGTGGCTAAGCATTTTGCTAACAATTTTGTTTAAACTTTTATTCAAATAATACTTGATCATATGAATTAGTTATCATTATTCCTTTATTATTCCTTTATGTGTGCTAATAACTCGATATCAACAGTGTTAAGTAAAATAAAATTATAAAACATAAAAATAATGAAACGTTTAGTCAACTAAAAATATGGTAAACATGGAATCATGCCAACAATTCTTTTAAGAGTGTTGAGTATATTGTAATCAACAGCTCTCTGCAGTTCAAAGGCCTAACTCAGCATAATATGATAATCGTTATACGTGCAAAGTTAATGCAGTGGGGGCTTAAACTTGGCAAAGTTGACTTGATATACGTACGTATGTACAGTGCAGACAGCTACTCGACACGCAAGCGGCTACAATGAAGTGCATGTTCCGTATTGTGTGAATTCATGTAACTTCCGTGTGAGCCTTAGTGTAGTAGTACGTACCAGAGCAGTAACTTCCAGTAACTTCGTCAAGTGCATGTAAGCATATTACCTGCCACGCAAGTTTGGACGATACAACCGAAATATCATCAATAACAAGGTAAACAGTTGAAAACAGACACAAAATATGCTTTAGCCGGAAACAAGTAGTAACACTATTTGAAGACAGTTGTCAGCTACAGAACTGACGTTAGGCCTAGGCTAGGCTATACTAGAGTGTCTAGGCTACACTATAGAACAGGATATATAAGAACTAGAAGGTGAACTATCCAAAATAGCGGTGCCAGTATTGAGATTCCGTCGCCGTTACCAAACCGGGCAAATTGCACAAGATGTAAACGTCGTCTGCCGACTGCTTGCGTTCAACACAGTTATGTTAATACCAACTTTGGTCATTCCTTGTCAAATCACGGATTGCTGTTGCTGGACACTCTCCAAAAATACCACCTTTATTGCATGATAAGGTCACTATGAAATAAGAAGGTTCTTACATACATATTATATATATATTCTTGTATAAAACAAAACAGGCTATATGTCTCTGTGGATGTCAACTTATAATGCTCAAATATTCAGTTTTTGTATTTCGCTCATAAATGTGCTATTTTAGTGATAAATTGCCCCTAAACTATTAATTCATGGTAATTGATTCTTTTACAGGTTATTATGTCCAGTCCAAACTAAACAAAATATTGATTACAATGCTTTCCTGTAATATATTGTCCAGCTCTAAATTGCCATTTCATGTTGCGATTCAGTATGAGGAAGAGTTTTTTATGCCCTGAATTTTTTACCAACGTAACCATGTGAGAGCTGTAAAGGTCTTTTAATTTAATTATTAGTGTAAAGTTCTTACAACTTACCACATTTCAGGGTTCTAGCTTTACTCAATATTAATGTACAAAAGAGGTCGTCTTTGACAGCCTTTAACTGAAAACACGTCACGTTGAAATAATGTGGTTATTTTTTTCTAAAAGAGATAGTACCACACTGTTTGTGCAAGACATTTCAGGAGGGTATTCTGCTTTATTTTGAAATGAAAAATCCTCAAAGTTTGGGATTTTCACCAAAAAAACGGTTTTGCCTGTTTTTTTTATTCCACACGTTTATGAGCCTGGTTATACAATGTAATTCAATTCCATACTGTGCAGGTGTCAATGTCATATAATCAAATATTATTTGCAATGTACTGTGTGCTTCTGGTTTAATTCACTTAATTAAAAGACTACAACATACTCCAAAATTTGGTGATTTGATATTGAATGACCCAGATACCAGCTTAGATCAAGCCTATCCTCCTAGATATATCTTACTATATAGCAGTCAACCCTTCATTGCCTCTTTCGTGTTCTATTCTTCAACGTTTATTATATAATATTCATTTGAGAATTTCTTTCATCCACTGATCAAAATCATAGCGTTTCGCTGTCCTTTTTAAATGTTCAAAAAGAGCATTCACCCAAGAGAACACTTCTTACCGTTACGATGATCACTGTACTTGTGATATTCCTCGATTAGAATGTGTTTTAGAAAGTAATATTGGTTTCTTAAGAATTTTTCTAATTTTACTTGCAGATCAGGACTCCCGCTGCATTAATATAATTCTTCCAGATCTAATTAAGTACCAATCAAAATGGCCACCACAAACACCTCGTAAGATTCAATTTGTTTTCTTTTATATAAAAGATTCAAATGTGTTCATACTAGTCAATTATTCATTACCAGGTAAGAAAGGTATTGATTATTTGTTTACTTTACATTCTCCGGTATACAAGCAATGTTGTATACTGAAAATCTTTCATAAACATGGTTTCTCGTTCCCAGCTAATTCCTAAAATTGGGGGCAATGGTGTAGTGTTGAAGTGGGAGGGATGGTACATACCCCTGAGGGTAGTAGGACGTCACGGTGTCGTTAAATTGAGAAGGTAAACCACAAAGCCATCCAAATCGCCGATAAAATGGATCCTCTCTGCATTCTGTGCCAGAAATTTCATTATTTTAATTAATTTCAACAATACAGGACCTCCGATTGAGTAGTGTAATTTATCAGCAAAATGGCATTTCTTACTTTCTTACTTATCCTAAGTGTCTCAACAAAGGAACTTTTCATCAACAACAACGTGACAAAGAACGGTACTTCTCAAAATTAAGCACCTCTAATTCATGAAACGGGCCATTTCTTATCGTTTTTGTTACAAAACACTCGGAGTTCCCGCATCGGGTCAATCGCCCATGAATAAAACTCAAATGGTTAATGTCAAAGCTTAGCCTAGTAGACATACAGGATGACTTTAGATACAAATTAAGCTTAATATTTTGTAGAACATTAAATGAATCTGCTATCAGCAAATAATGGATGTCTGTAACACTTTATATTTTAAAGACATTACCCTTTATTCAAGTGAGGCTCATCCCTTCGAAGTTACTGGACCGTATTTAGTCTTATAAAAATACCATAAAATATTATTTGTTTTAAATAATTAACATTAAGACTTAGAATTGCAATGAGGCGCCGACCTCATCGATCTCTGAACCCTTAAGTGAGCATTCCAGAGTTGTTAGCATATATTGTAGGCAAATATCTTGGAAACCTGTGTAGCTATATAAACATTATACCTAGCAGTCAAATGTGTCCTTTGTTTTCTTGGACTATATACATCAAAGAACTCAAGACTAAACTTCTGTCTGAAGTCACCCATTGAAAACTTTAGACCAAAGTTGGCTTTCTTGAATAACGCCATCTTTCCGATGACCGGAGCCTTTTGACAAAATTATAGCTTTCTTGAATGGCTCCACTTACAACTTGTGGGCATCTCTCTCCCTCTCTCTCCTTAGGCCCTTTTTTCGCGCTAAATGCAAATGAATTAGATTTGTACTGCATGTGGTCAACACACACAAGAGAAGTTGAATTAGCAAAAAAACAGTCCATACATATGATACCGATGAATATTGAAGATAATGAA
Source organism: Apostichopus japonicus (assembly GCF_037975245.1). Taxonomy (NCBI): domain Eukaryota; kingdom Metazoa; phylum Echinodermata; class Holothuroidea; order Aspidochirotida; family Stichopodidae; genus Apostichopus; species Apostichopus japonicus. Next base: position 4,075,735 of record NC_092576.1, on the reverse strand, counting down.
TGTTCAAGCAAACCAAGGCTATGTAATTTCATCAATATGTGACTGAAAGTGTTTACATGTGAGAGGTATATTTTGAAAGGAATATTTTCATATTCGTACAAGACACAGTAATGAATTTGAAATGTCTTTCTACTTTCTGGAGTTTATTTCGACTTCAAAAGGATACTTTAAGAGGAAAAATATTTTTCCAATAGATTTTCCAATTTCTAGCATTTTGTTCTCCGTTTGCCTTATATCCATTGATGCGGCTATGTATTTTCTTCACGTTAATGCGCGAGATGGTTATTCTTAATGGGAAACTATTGTAAAGCCGTGGGTCTATAGGCCAGTATCCTGATTATTAGGCCTTGAACGTCTCGTTTCTTCTATCTTCGAGATTACTATATGTCGATTGATTTGCTCTGGACAAATGCCATTGTGCCAGTTCACGACTTTTGATTATATGCATAAACCAATAGCTTTTTTTACAATTCAGTACCATTTGTAAGACCTAAGAAGCTATATATTAATTTCGCAGACATTAAGTAGCTATATATTAATTTCGAAGAACATTCATTCGATCAAAAATCATGCTCAACTCTTCGTTACCATGGATACAACTTTAGAGCATATGTTCTCTAAATCAGAGATTTAAAACCGATGTTATAAATCACCCACCTGAGGGCCACCTCTGATCTTATATTCCGGATTTGTCCGTTTAGTAAATTAAGAGAAAAGTGGCCGGTCCTCCAGTACACTAAAACAAACACACAGTGCACTGTCGCTCAGTCCAAGCTTATATCGGTGGCGTGAGAATATTTACGCCAAGTCGTGGTTGGAACTTCTCGCATGTGATGTCAAGTAGTAGTAGTACTAGTAGTTGTAATGGTAATGTAGGGCACCTAGGCTTACTATCCTATGAACAGTAACCGTGCTAGGCTACGCTGAGAGAATATTATCACCTGCGGCGCAGACCGGATGTGAATGCTAAGTTACTGAGTCTGGTGAAAAAAGCTCGCGAACCAGTAATTAACGCGAGCGGGGCAATATCCGAACAAATAGAGATAATATGGGTTGAAATTCCCGCGGTAAAGGAACACTGGTACAGCTGTAATTAAGTATCTTGCGTGGGTAAGCTACTGGTAATATTCCACAGGTCGAGTAGGTCCCAAGCTAAGATAACGCGTGTTTCCGATCAAGTCAAGTCAAGTCCCTTAATTTTTTTTCCCAATGGGGCAACCCGTCACAAAGAAAGTTCTTGACTTCCGGAGATGAGTGTACAAAGAAATAAAACTTGCTTCAGCTAGCTCTCCCGTCTTGACCTAACTTTTCACTTCTTGCCTTCCACACACACAGAGTATATACAACGATACCACGATTCACTGCACAAAATGGATACGAAGTGTGGTCAATGGACGTGCTAGATACAGGCCGTTTGGCTGTAGCTGGATGTAATGAAGATATGCGGTGCAGCTTTATCGATCTGTTTATGTTGCATTTAGATTCAGATTCTCAAGAAAAATCATTACTGACGTCAGAGCCTTATTACTCTAAGGAATTTACCGAGTTTGGTTCAGAATGGCGGTCAGTTCGTTTACTGGATGATCGTCTGTTTTTAACGTTTTGTATGGATACGATAGCATTGTACGATAGTAGTAATGGCGGTCTGGTCAAGCAAAAGAAGTTTAACGGTGAAGCCTCGTGTATGACAACCAGAGATGGTTTAGTCTATGTCGGTTTAGAATGCAATAAGGTGACTGTCTTAAGTTTGGAACACTTAACAACACGAGAGACAATCACCTTAACAGGATTACTACCTAGAGACTGGCCCGATGAAATAACAGTTAGTAATAATAAACTCTATATCTGTCCACGCTTTGGTAGGAGTGCTTTGATGTGCAATAGTGGGGGAGAAAAAAAACATGAATATACAAACAAACAGTACAGCGGTGCAATGAGTATAACAGTCAGTGAAGAGAAACAATTAATATTTATATTATGGGGTGAAGGTGGGAGTAGACAAGTTGTTGTTTACTCTCTATCTGTTTACTCTCTATCTGGGGTGTTGTCGTCCATCTTTAGGGGTCATTCTTCCATCTCTGGGGGTCATATCTTGGCTTCTTTTAAAGTTCCTGGTTTTTCCTGGAGAATCAGGATCAATAATCACATAAACAGATTGTTTGTGGTTACCAAAGAAACTGGAGAAGTATATGAATATCACACAGTAAGTACTACTACAGGATATCTAGGCCTATGGTAAAACTAAGGACTTGTTATCACTTTTATTCAAGCAATCCTTTTGGTTGAATATCAACAAATTTGGTTACATTCAATGCGAACAAGTTAGGAGAAGGCACTCTTAGATGTTTCAAGTTTTAACTTAGACAAAATTTAACGAAAAATAGGAAATCTTTTTACCTTGGGATTTGCTGATTCTGGCAAGGAATTTAATTATGAACACGACCATTACTTGTTTGTTAAGAAAGAGATCAGAATGATGGAAAAGTAACGGCAAAATTTTATGAAAAGTTTCGGCCATGGGATGCTTGTTGCACTTTGCAAGATTAGAGCAACACACAGCCTTTCGAAAATATTTCTTCTTATTATCTGAGCTTACAATATGTTAATTGTTACAAATTTGATATAAGTGAAATGCGGAATTTTAATAAGAACACATTACCTGTTTGTTTGTTAAAAGGGAGATCAAAATGGTGGAAATTTAAGGACAAAATTTTATGAAACTGTAGACCATGGAATGCTTATTGCACTTTGAAATGTACTGCAGCAACACACACACACTTTGGAAATATTTTATTTCATAATTTTGGAAATTCCTAGCTGCTAATTTTAACAAATTTGGTATTAGTGCATGCAAAGTACCCCAAGAACGTTATAAGTGTTAGTTATGATTAGGCAATGATTTCTATATAATGAAAATCTAGGAAAATTATAGGAAATGTGATGCAAGATGAACGTTGCAAATCGTAACAGCTCAGACAAAAAGAGTAGTTCCTTTATCATTATGGTTGGCTTTCAAATTCTACAAACATTACAAATTTGACAAAAATCACTGCAAACAATTGTTAAGAGCACAACAGGTGCAATTTTTCTTGCATTGTGGTAAAATTCAATAACAATTAAGGGTAACATGTTTATCTTAATTTAGGCCATAGTGATTGGCTTGGCAATATTGAACACGTTTATCAAATACTGCAGTGATGATACCTTGATTTGAAGACAGTATTTTAGTCTTGATGAAATGATAAGACAGAAGCTTGCTTCTATTTGGGATGTAGGGGTGGTTTATTTACGTGCAAATTCGTCCAAAATACAGAAAAAAAAGAAGGGGAAAAGTTGACCTTGGCCGTGTGTGCTATTTTTACATTGTCAACAGAGTTAAGATAAACCCACAAAGCTATTGAAGTCATTTTCATTACTTCTGGGGGAGAAAGTTGTAGCTAAGTACAGGCTTTACTTTAAAAGGGATTGCATTGAATCAGTTGACATACTTTTTGTTCGTTCTATTCAAGTGGTTCATGCACTGGTGGCCTATGATTTCCAATATAAGAATACACAGTGTTATGTAGTCCTTACAAGTAACACAAAGTATCTGATTTTGGATATATTACTGACAAGGCTAAGTAGGTACTCGTAATGTAGGTAATATGGGAATAAGCAGGGAAAACGTGGTGAAACATTAACTGTTTTGAAAATTATGTCGATTTCTACGTTTGAAAACTTAGAAAGTAATGTATTACTGCAGTGTATTCCTGTCAATTTTGTGACAGTAAGGATTATAGACATCACTGTGTGTAAGTGATGATACGCACTATCCTGCTTAATTGTATACATACTCAATACACTAATAAACTGTGGTGAAGATCCCCACTCATTAGCTGTCACCAAACACACACAGTGCAATGCAATGTGATCGTTGCTACCCATGCATGTCAACCAGTGTAATAACAATGGTTCTCCTATAAAAGGCCTTGGTATGCATGTTATCAGGCCACACCATGTAATAGTAAATTATGTGTAACAGGAATAAGTAACACAGGAATCTTGGTTTAGCATTATAGTTGATGCACATACAATTTAGTATATATATATAAATACACCAATCTTTAAAAGTCTTGACATTGTAAATGGACTTTGATTATAATTCAGGCACTTGAGCTGCAGCACGTGTAGGTTAGCTGTGCAACTTACAAGAATTAACCATATTTTCCAGCCTATAGTGCTTCTAGGTTAGTTGTGTACTCATTCAGTACATGTTTATTGTAAAATTATAGGGTTAAAAAAATGACTCTTCTGTAAGTAAAATACTGTGTAAAGTAAAACACTGCATCAATTATGGATATAGTAATTAATATGTAGACTCATGTAAAACAACACTGTTAAGAAGTAAAGGAAAATGTTAGAGGTAAGAAGGTGGTAGGAAGAGGGTTCTTTGTGTGTATGTTTTAATGTAATTGACCAACTAGTTTTTTTATTACCACTTTAAGTAGTTTTAGGTCCATGATGACATTCCCAAAACATGGGTTACAATGCAGTGTTTATTGTTTAAATTTGTAGAATAATGTTTAGCCCAATAAACTATAAGTTTTGTTGAAGATGGCAACAGTATTAAATCTACAACAATCTGACTGATACAGCTTCATGTATAGAATCACATAACTGTACAGTCTTAAAAAAACAGCACACACAATTGGCAGCCTTTCATAAGTATTTTAATATATTCAAATATAATATTTTAGTTAAGGTTAATGGTCTGCTGCACCAGTATGTTTATATGATTTGTTCTGCCTTTTTTATAGAGTGACATCTTTACTTTTGATAACCTCCTGATGCGCTCAGAGTCATTGATTGAGAAAGGTGACTGTAAGAAGCTACTTGACTACTTTAAAGTTCCAGCTAACGAATCAAAGTACATTATTGAGAGTGATGCACCCTTTTCATCCCTTGTCCACCATCTCAGCGAGACAGGGAAGGTTTCTGTTGATGACATCAGCCATTTAATGAGAGCATGCTCTGACAAAGGACTGAGTAAATTGGTGGCAGTATTGACTGTCTACCAACAAGCTCAAGGTATATTTATATCAGAAAGCTTAACAAATTAAATGTTTTATGAATTGCTAAACATGCAAATGGTTGATATAATAGGGATCATCCATCAACACCCTTTGATACAGTATGATAATTGAGTTGGCAAGATATTGATCATCGCAACGGCTTGTAAAGTACTTCAAAACCAGAAGAAGGGTTCAATTTGGATGTTCAGAAGTGTAATCATTCCTCACTTCATGTTTCATTCAATGCCAAGGTCTCCAATTAAAGGCAACTCTTTGCATAATTCTGTAACATATAGGATACACTAAAAAGTTTCATTTGGGATTTTTTTAAGACAATATTGAGAACATTTTGGACTTTCCTATCCTTTTGAAATTTGTAATTTAGTATTCTTGATATATGGTAGGGTTATTGAAGGGGTTTGCCTTTGTTCAATTGGTCAAAAATAAACAACAAGGAAAGTGAAAGATTTGCATGGTCACCTCAAATAACATGCTAACGATGATCCAACATGTGAGTTTACTAAATTTGTTGCAACTTTTTTCACAATATTATCATGGAAGTGTTTACCGCATAAAATATTATGATACATTCAATTGTGTTTATTTCCATAACTAGATCCCTAAGGTGGAAGAAAATCTTTCACCATGTTTGCATCTTAAATGTTTTTTATATCAGATTCAAAGTTTACCACGAAATTAAGAAAGGATCAACTAAAGGCATTAGAAGACACAAAACAGGAACTCTCTTACAAACTAAGTGAAATAGAAGGTAAAAAACAACAGCTCACTGGAAGACTAAAGGTATCATCAGAGGAGGAAAGAAAACAATTCACTGATAAACTTGTAATACCAGAAGGTAAAAAGCATCGAATTACTGGAAGACTTCAAGCTGCAAAGGAAGAGAAACAAATTCTCAGTGATAAAATAACAGAATTAGAAAATGAGAGACAACAATTTATAGAAAGACTAAAGACAACAGAGGAGGAAAGACAACAACTCTCTGAAAGTTTACAGACAACGGAGCAGGAAAGACAACAATTGATAGATACATTGCAGGCAACAGAGGAAGAAAGACAGCAATTCAAAGATACATTGAAGGCAACAGACAAAGAAAGACAACAACTCACTAGAAGATTAAAGACAACCGAGGAGGAAAGACAACAATTCAAAGATTCACTGAAGGTAATAGAGGAAGAAAAACAACAGCTGACTGGAAGCCTACAGACAACAGAGGAGGAAAGACAACAATTGAAAGATACACTGCATGCAACAGAGGAAAAACAACAACAGCTGACTGGAAGACTAAAGACAACAGAGGAGGAAAGACAACAATTGAAAGATACACTGCATGCAACAGAGGAAGAAAGACAACAACTCACTGGAAGTCTAAAGAAAACAGAGGAGGAAAGACAACACTTCAGTGACAGATTGAATACAACTGAGAACAAACTGAAGACATTGAAGGATGAGATGGAAGAACTACTACAGCAGCAGAAAGAGGTAAGACTTCACATGGTATGTGAATATAAATATCTGATGACCAAGTTACCTGACTTGGGTGATATGAAAGTTAGTTACTATGGACAAGACAACTACCCTTCTAGTAGTGTCAAGTGACTTTGTAATTTACCACTACCAAGCGCATCATATATTTTTAGAAATTAGATCAAATGATGAACATATTAACAGCTCTTTGTCGCTAGAATTTTATGCAAGCAGAATATTTAGTTCATATGATGTACATTAACTCTTAATGTGTTAACAGAGGTCAAAGGTCATTTGTGGTTTAGAAAGGTGACTGCAAACATGTTTCATGCACAGGTAAAATTATTTAATCCTATTATCTCAAGAACAGAACTTCGGAGACAGTTTCAGTTGACTAGCAAAAGTTAACACATGAATTATTCATGTAGTATTGCACAAAATGAAGTAGATTAAAGCATATCATGGAACTTATTGAATATTAATTGAACGTCTGACCTTTAATGTGATAAGGCTACATTCCTTCTTTTGGAACAATACTTCCACTGTTTATGGAAGTTCCTTTTGAAGGGTAGCTAACAATTTCCAACACTTAATTATTGGAAACATGTGATTTTCTCTGAACCAGGTAGTAATTTTCCATAGTCACACCTCAAATAAAGGTCAAAAGGTTATAATTTCAGCCTGCCTGAAAATAAGTGTGAAGGAATTTGTCAACTTTAATAATGTTTTCCCTCCACACATATACTACTTCAATGTTGGGATATATTTTAAGTTGTGACAATTGCAGGTGCATCTTCTTGTCTCATTCACTGTGTTGTTTACTTGGCAGGAGCTGGAAGAGGCTAAATCAAGTCTGAGAGCTACAAAAGATGAACTTGTGAAGTTACAACTGGAATATGCCAAAGAATCCATGGCTTTACAAGAAGTCCTGAAGCAGACTAGGGAAGCCTTGAATCAGGAAGCATTGGTAGGTATGATTAAGCATACGAAGTGAATTATGAAAATAGAATATTGTGTATCTGTAGCCAGTATACCATCAGTAGCAAAAGAAGTTTGTGTTTGTAAAGTTAGCAAAATATTGTGACAAAAGTAATACTGTGTTGAATTTATGATCAAATGTTCCACTAGTAAATGCATTACAAGGTGACAACATAAACTTGAGCTTTACAAGAAATAGATTAAGGAGGTTAAACAAATGTTCTAAATCCATGCTACATTTGTCTACAAGTAGTGTGTTGTGAATATGAGTACACTCACCTATGCAGTGGCTGATCTAGGGGTATTGGTCGGGGGGGGGGCGAGAATGGTCTGTAGGGGCGCTTTCGACACTATCTAAGCGGAGCTCCACCATTTGAGTAAAGATACTCCGAAGATCGCCGGAAATTACCCTTTCCGGGCCTTGCTAATTTGCAGATAAACAACGAATGAAATGTGACAAATGTCAATAGGTAGATGAGAGCGCAATAAAAAAGTCAATAACCGTGAATAGGAAAAAAATGGTAAAAAGCTGGAAAGGGCGCCCAGCAGTCCATTTGAGTGCGTCGGGGAGCAGATGCCCCCCCCCCCCCCTCTGACTGTATGGACGCTCCGCCGCTGCACCTAGGCTAAAAACAAACGTTTTGATCCGCTAAAGACTTAATTGGTGTAACTTTACAGGTGACAGAAAAGGAAACTGAAGTTCTATTTTTATTGTGTCAGTACAACAAATAAGATATTTCCTATGTTGCTTATGTGCAGGCTTCATTGGCTTCTGTAAAGGAGGAAAACACCCTACTTGCAGAACGTGAAACTCTAGACATATCACAGGGATCAACTTTGGCAGGTGAGGTCACAATTAAAATATAATTACTGCTGTTTGTGGTAAATTTCCAGGCAGTATAATGTATCCTTATGTAAATCAGTTTTTCATCAATAGTCCTACCTGCAGATTTTCAAAGCTGTCAGGGGAGATGTAGGAAAAAGGGGGGGGGGAGGTGGTGACTTGATTTAATTTATGTAGTGTAGGATGGATTGTTAAACTGTTACTTATGGTAATATATTGTAAGTCAAGTGAGCTTTCCAGAGGTGTTAATGAATCAATGAGTATCATGGAAATAGGTTAAATCTTTTTGATTTCTTGTCAAAGGCAGAGGAAATCTATGCGATGGTGATGACATGTGTATGTTGTGTGTGTATGTGACCATTGGGGTACATTTTACATCTGGTATGGAGGTTGCCCTTAGGTAGAACTGGTTTGGGGTTGTTGTTGCTGGTATTGGTAAAAGGTCATTTCAGGTCAAATTCAACATTTTTTCACACTACATAAAGAAATGGGAATTGCAGGGAGTTCAAACTTGGCGTGTCGCTTGACGTTGGTGAGCAGATGATCTGTAGTGATATTTGTGAATGACAACGGTCATGTGAGGTCAACTGATGGAAAAATAGTGTGACAATCTTGTAAACATGATATTTCACGGAAGGTAGCCTTTTCAATTCTTATATGTGGCTTCTGGATTTCCTGTAATTATTCAGTGAAACCTATTATTTTTGGTTGAGGTAAAAGGGCATTTGGGGTCAGAGGGAAAAATGTGAATATATCAAAAGTGCTATACCTCTAGAACCAGAAATTTAAAGGATGATGACCTTGTGTGTAGTTTGTACATAATTTGATGTAGGTGAGAGTGCATTTAAGGTCACCAGGTGTGAAAACATAAACACTATCTAAATACGATACTTCCAGAAAGAAAACTGCACTAGCTGGTGTATATGGCTATGGCTTCTCTATAATGAGTACAAACCCTATTGTTTTGGTGAAGGGATCAGGTTATTTGGGTTCAGCAGAGGTTACATCCTGGAAACTTTAACATGACATTATAAGATAGACAATTTGATCAGATATCATAGTGAGATACGATTTACTCTAAATGAGCACTTGTAAGAGCCCAGTAATTCTATGTGAAGGTCAGAGGTCATTTGAGCCCAGCAAGGGGAAAGTGTAGAAACCTAAAGCACTATAGCTGGATAATTGTTTTTGTCAAGAGAGACTTATACTTTACTAAATAGACAAACAAAACAATGTATCTAGTTATCTGTTGTTAATCTGAACGAAAAATATAGAAACTTAAGTAAGGTCGTTTGGGAGCCGATCATAGACACATTTAAACAGGAGCCTAGACAAGCTTGAGTGTGTCAATTAGGAGATGTGTAACAACATAAACATAACAATAGAGGGTCATGTGATGTGCTCCATGGTGGCACCTAACTTCCATCCTTTGCCTTGTATTCAAGTATCCCTTCTACAACTAATGTCATCATCAGATAACTGCCACAGTCCTGAACAAAAACTTAACAAACCCGGAAGTTTAGCTTAGTGATGTACGTATCAATAATTACTGCAATCAATGTTTCAATTGCAGAGTTGTTAGTTTAAATAGGTAGGACTGCAGATGACAGGATTCGCTGTTTCTTAGCAACACAAATCTAATTGCCTTGACATTGATTCAAAAAGGCAGATCAAGCATTATCTGACACAGAGAAAATATATCTCAACATCGTCTTCATCCAAACTAAAGCAATTAATATCAACCTTAAATGGCAATTATAGTGGCATTCTGTTGGATAAGAAACTCTTACAATTTCTGACAAAGTGTTAATGTAACATCACAAGACCCTGCATAGTTTGCACGTTTTCTTAGTGTAAAGTGTGATGTCTAGCTATGTTACTGGGGTCAACAAGCAAATAACATCAGGCATAACGACACCTCCAATGACTTTCTTGTGAAATATTGTAGAAATAAGAGCCTTACCTAATTTCGCTTTATAATGTTTCTACTTTTATGTCATCAAGTGAGGTAGATCACACCCTCCTAAATTCTGAAGAGTATGATTTATAATTTTGATTTATTTAATGTCATATAAATGCCATTGCTATGTTTAAAACTGTGACAGCTACAGTTGCTATGGTAGCACTAATACTTGTTGTGTAGGTAAACAGTTACATCAACAGTACTTTAAACAGAGGGAAACCCCTCCCAACAGTTACTTGTCTTAGATACATTCCATATCATATGCAGCACAAGAGTAGTTGCAAGCTAATAACCGTGGCTGAAGTTCATACTGTAGATGGAGAACAATATCAATCTAAAGAGAGGCAGGGCTTACATGGTTTGATGACAGAGAATCGTGTGACATAACACCACAACGATGAAAGAAAGACAGATGAAAATTGTTTGCTGTTGATAATTTATGTTGTTTGCTTACTCTAACAACAGAGAGCTGACTTTGCATTTTTAATATTTAACCTGATTAGAACCTTATATAATTTGTAATCTGGACGTCTGCTGACCCCAAATGATAGGGTTCTTGTACTCACTATAGGAACGAGACATGCAAAGTATGAGCTATGTAACCTATGTTGGGATGTCTAGTTTACAACGTTGGCATTTATAACGTTTTACAGAGAAATCCTTGTACACAAGGATTTCACGTTTTGACCGCTAGTGATCCTATATGAACCCTTACCTAGATCAAGTTTTGTAAAAACCTTTTATTACATAAGGATATCCTACCTTGGATGTATGATCTCCTTTGATGTTCAGGTCCTGGCGTTGCGAGATTTCCACAGTTTTCCCTCTGTTGACCTATGACCTTCACCCAAAAGAATAAGGTTCTTGTACTAATTAGAGGGAAGCCAAATACGATAACTGGAGAGGTTACCAATCTTAAGATATCATGTTTACAAGCTAAGGCATCACATACACACACGCACACTCACATCCGCCCATAGTATACTTGCCTGACAACGGCAAGTGGCCCCCAAAAAATTCCATGATTGATTCCACACAAATGATATCATCTTTCGATATTAAACTGACTTAAAAGAAATGTATTTTTTTATTATATATTAATACATAGAACACAATCTAATATTCAATTGATCAATAGGAAATTGTGATCTCATCCATTATTTAATAATCGGTTTTAACAAGTGGTTTTTTGTGCTGACTGGGATCCATAACTGTATTTTTTTTTCTCACTGTTATTTAAATTTCAGCTGATTACGGCAGATTAATGGTCAATGTTGCCGAAGATCTTACTCTAGATAGCACTCTGAAATTAGCAACTCTGTTTGGTCTACCACCGTCAGAAACTGATATGCTACGCCGGGTTTCTCTGATAGAGACGCCAGGAATCACTCTGATTAACTTCATGAAGACACGAAACATTATCAATATGTATGATGTCACTAACCTACAAAAGGGTTTGGTTTATATTCAGCTAAACCGAACAAATGAATATCTCTTAGCTCCATATCAGTCTAAAGTTGATCCCTTTCAGTTTGAAGAAAACCAAGCACCAGAACTACTTGACTGGCCTGGTAAGAATGAATAAAGTGATGTAACCAGAATACATAAAACAAGTAAAGTACAGTACAGTAAAAACTATAAAAATGTGTGTGAGTCAGATGCTAATATTCGGGCAGTTTGTTGTTCTAAACTATTGTTTATCATGGTGTTTGTATGGTGAAAGTAATTACAAGTGGATCTTTTGACCAAATATTTGTTGCCATTTGGTCCCTTTCTTTATAATCAAAGATTGAAAATAGAAAATGCTCAAACATTTAGGAACCATGGATTAGCCAATACTTCAAGGATCCTTTGAAGTCATTTGGTCACTCTCAGACACGCTGTTAGATTTCTTTATACTCCTGTAGTCTGTTGCCACTGGTCAAGTTCTCTAACAATATAAAGCTTGTGTTACTGATCTATTACATTTGTATTATGATTTCTTCAATAATACATATCTCGTTAATCAATTGCAAGGGTTTTGTATTGATGAAGAACTTTAGATTAGCAGGGAATAATTTAATTTATCCAGCAGTATCACATCGAAAATGCTATGCAAGGAAGCTGGTCAATTCGCCCAACAACCATTTCGCCCAACTGCCATTTCGCTCAACCTTACCATTTCGCCCAACCAGCCTGGTCATTTCGCGCAACCAGCCTGGTCATTTCGCCCAACCTTGAATAAATATTATACTTCAATAAGGAAACGTTCGGGAATTGTTAACGTTACAGGGTACGAACCGAATATTAAGGAAACTTGAAGTCGTGGTTACATTGATACAGTGGTTACATTGATTAAATATAATAGTTCATTAATACGAACGGGTTTTATATTTTAATTTGTTTTCAATTGAATAAGGAAACGTTCGGGAATTGTTAGTCGGTACGATGAATCAGTGTTTTAGGGGTTAGGTTTGATAGGTTTTTATGGAGACCGATTCCCCTTTGTTTGTATAATAAAATAACTTCCATTGTATGCGTAACCGCCTAAAGTAGTGTAATCTTCCCATTATACCCGAAATAACTGCTCAGACTCCAATCGATATCTAACGGACATCACTTTATTTACCTAACACGAAGTAATATAACTCATAATAAATCAAATTGAACTAGTGAAATAGAAAAAATTGTATTATTCTGACTGAATATGAGTAAAAAATTGGTTGGGCGAAATGACCAACAAGGTTAGGCGAAATGACCAACAAGGTTGGGCGAAATGACCAGGCTGGTTGGGCGAAATGACCAGGCTGGTTGGGCAAAATGACCATGCTTGTTGGGCGAAATGGCAGTTGGGCGAAATGGTTGTTTGGCGAAGTGACCAGAAAGCCTATACATAGGCAAATTGCTATGCAAGTGCAAAGATGCATAGCAGTTTTAATACACAGGAACCATAGAGCTTATAGGAGACGAAACAACTATGCAAAATTGGAGCAATACATTATTCTCTGAGTTGGTTTTTAAATGTCAAAGTTCATTTTAAGGTGGTTGTGTTTCCATTATTATGTTTTCAGTTGGAAAAGTCAAACTTGACTCTGATGATGAATCAACTCCATCACAAGGGTCTGATGAAAGCGAAAAAGACTATGAACGTAGTAAGGAGAGTTTGATGGAGAGAACAGAGGGAGAAGAACTACCAAAACAAAGAAAAGATTTTCAAATACTTGAAATGAGGCACCGTCATTCATACATTGAACACAGGATACAGTATGAAGGTGGAACTATGAGCATCATGGGGGTACATCTGACTATTCCTGAAGACGCGTTATCCTTTGATCGTGTAATTGCTGTTAAAGTTATTTATGATCCCACCATACAACTCCCTGGCAGTGCTCGTAGGGGCAGAATGACACCTCTGATAAAGTTAGAGCCAGAAGGCCTCGCCCTCAACAAGCCAGCCCAGCTAACTATTCCTCACTCTGCTATTATCCCTGAGCCAGATCGACATGATGCTATTATCTTCACTGGTCTGAAAGATGAAGAATATTTACAAGAAGGTAAAGATGGTGACCAATAAGCACTTTAAATGTCATTGTTGAATGTACCAGGAGAAGTAAAATGAGTTATATGCTAAAAATCAGTTCGGTGCAAATCTAAATATATATTATTTAATACGCTATTGATTTTTAACGTATGTAAGTTAAACAAATAGTATATTTTTATATAATATTACTTGTTATAGGTGAAGTAACTTGGACTGAGGAGAGATCTATTGATTGGAAGCTAGACCAGGAGAAGATCAGTCTTAATATTAACATCCTGAGCTACGTCTTTGTTAATTTACTAAGCCAAGGAACAGAACAAAAGCATATATTCCGTATTGTTCCATTTATTGATGGGATACTTGATGCCAAAGATGATGTCTTAGTAACCGTTTGTTTCTGTAAGGACAGTGATGAAGAGTACAAGGTGAGGATAATCACATTTTACAATGGTGATATCTGTAGTAGCTCAGAGGTCAGTGCTGTTTCATATTGTGATTTTTAGTCGGATACTGGCAATGTTACTTTCTTTCATGATTTGTATAGTGACTGGCAAATTATGAAGTGATTTTTTAAAGGCACATTGTGTGACATTATTTATTGATTCATCGTAGCACATCACAAAGAATGTTACATTTGAAATGCAAATATTTAAACTTGACGTTGACATAAAACATGTTTCTGTCAAAAAGCGTTTGTGCTTAGATAAAACTGACAGTATCCCCATAGTCGTTAAGGAAGAATGCTTCTTATTGAAGGCCAATGATGGTATTTTACTAGCATTATCATTTATTTCTTAGGTCAAAGTTTCATTTTCTTACAAAATATGTGTTTCCTCTCAAAACAATGCAGAGGACCCAAATTTTGATTGTGGTTCATCATTTGCTCAACAAGGATTTAGAGGGTGTGCGGATCTGAAGAAAGAAGCAAAAATTGGTAACGTGAGCAAATTATGGAAACAAAGAAAATGTTACTTGCTATAGCAGTTTTGATCTCCCTGTACAGAGTGAAGGTGCCAAAAAATGAATAATTAACTCTCTACTTGTTTATTTTTAATGTATATCTTCTTGTTCTTATGTTTTAGTTGCTTTTAGAGGACCAACGTTGTAAACTATGTCTAGGAAACTATACAACATTTCCAATTACCCGGACATATGACGGCAGAGACCATGTTTCTTACATTGATCTGATCATGTCATCACCTGGTGATGGTTACCATCTGACGAAGGAAGAATCAACAAAGGTTTGTAATTACCAAAGCTATTAAAGTTTGTCTTTTAATATGACAAAACTTATAGTTGAGGATTGGTTATATGAAGTGTACCAAATTGTGTAGCACAGTTAGAGTGTTGCCCTACAACTATGTGGTTTCTGGTTCAAAATCCCAGAAGGAACCACAATTATAGGCATACTTCGTCTGTACAGTGTTGTTGAGCAGGATCTTGTGCGGGTTAGTCTTCCCGGTTCGTGAATAAGGGAGTGACGTATGGTCCTATGTTCTTTCGTACGGGTTTGCAAACAGCTTCTTTCACCCTAGCTGTACTTTGGTGATGATGATTGGGGGATGTATTTAAAGGCCGGGTCACATCTGCGCGATTCAACACGCGATTCAACTCGCAACTAAAATCACGCGATTTTCGATTCAACTTCGAAATCAACTTTGTGGTCACATACGTGCCACTGTTCAAACAACTACAGTGCAAATCAACCCGAATCGACGGCGCAACTTTTATTGCGCAACAAGTTGATACCCGTGTCTAACTACGCGATTCAACTTCAATTGTATTGCGAGTTGAATCGCGTGTTAATTCGCGCAGATGTGACCCGGGCTTTATTCACCTCCATTTGTATTTGAGGCAGTATTCAGATACTGTGGCACACTCTCAGTTCTTGGATTAGGATATTGATTAAGTGGCTGTCCTGAGAGCAGGTATGATTGAGAAAATGACATGCCTAACTGGTAAATATCTGAACTCTCATCAAACAGAGAATGGTTGATATGAGCCGTTGTTCATACACAATGACATGAATACCCATGGCTCGAATATATTTCTTTCGGGTGCCTAACCCTGGTAACAATCTAAACCTGAATAATGTTATGGAACTCTTATTTACAATAGGAAGTTTAATCTTCACCAGCTGCCCATGAAATGTAACGGTTTTTACTTTACCACATGTCTTGGTTGCTTACCAGCTTTTCCTTAATTCTTATATGTTATATGTGGCACCGTTTCTTTGAAAACTTAACAAGCATTCTCATCCTCAGAACATTGATTTTCAATATCTTTTATCCATTAGCATGTAGACATTGATCACCTCTGTGCTGCCAGTAGAGTCTCTCATCAGTTCAGACTTAAAAGAAACAACGATGGAGACACTAGCATGGTTGATGTGAAGTTAAAAGTATCACAACATGAAATGAACCAGACAGCCCTTATCCTCCAATCAAAGGTGCGTTATGTCTGCTGATTGTCTTCCATCTGTTTGTGTTCTAAAATGTCTTCATTACATGACATTAAGCGGCATCTCCACCCATCTGCTCATTTATTTGCTTAGTAATGTCATGTCTGTTGGAAGCTTGTAGCTGTTTTTAAGCTGAAATAAAAAAAAACTATGTTGTGTCATTGTGTAATGCCAGCGCTGCGACTGAATTAGCTATTCTTTGTCACTTCTATTAATTGTTTTCAGTCACTCTAGTGAATCTGGTATTCTTACATTTCTTGTTTTGATCCTGTTCTCCAACTTATCCATACTATTTCGTGTTGCTCTGTAAATAATGAGTATCTTAAAATGCAGTGAATTGCTGAAAAAGTGTATATATGACCTGTGTGTTTATTACATACACAGGTCAACATTTATGGGAAACTTTGTTTTGTGGGTATCTTTTGTACCAATTAATGAGTACTGCATAAATAATAGGTACGTTGTCATCAGCATTCCTTCTCTTTTTGGGATTTCACATATTTATTACTTGTTGTTACATCTCATTTACAGCCTTATTTTTCTACCTTAAGTTCCTATTTTAAACCTTATCATTCACAGGGGTGTATTATATAGCCTGCATAATTGTATGTTAAACATTCTTACATATAAAGTTTTATTAGTCAAGTAATTTGTGTATTTGTTTTCTTCTTCAGGTGAAAGACATTATCTTATCTCCAGAAAGTCAAGAAATTCTGCACCCAGGTGAGTTTTAATGTGGGAGTGAAACACATAGGCAGACTTAGGTAGTTTTAGAAGTCCACTCTTACCTGCATCTAAGTGAAGTTGAAACTAAGAAAACTTAATGCTCATTATCCTAGACATACACTATTTCAGTGTGCATCAGTGGAGATGAAAAAATAAGCACACGTAGAGAACATGGACTCAGGTGAGTCTAAGTAGAGTCTAAGTAGTCTAAGTAGAGGTGGAAAGATCATAGCATTTAGTTTTAGCTGTAGACACACCTGTGTGTTACTTATATCAACTTAGTTTATTGGAAACATTTTATCAACAGAAACATTTTTGATGGAAAGAATTTTAGTTAGTATACTCACTTCCTACTTTGTAGCTCAATGCCATTTAGAAAGTGAAGCTGTAGACAAGACTAGCATTTTGTTTTTCAAGACAAGGGCTTAAAGTTGAAAAGCTCTTGCAAGTTTTGGACAGTATGCATTACCAATTTAATGTGTGCATGCACCAGAAGTCGACTTGCGTACCAAAGTTCTCCATGCTGGTTGCATACTTCATGTGGGCCAGTTGTGTAGGCTACTTGTGCATGTTAGCTGTGAACATTACTCATTGTTCAAACCTGTCACTCTTTACTATATTTTTTCGAATGTAAAGTGGATATAATGTCCTCACTTTCAGGCTTACACAAATATGAACAGCTGAGAGGAGACATTGCAAAACTTCTGGATAAAGAACATTGTGAAAAGCTAGGCATGTTGTTTGCACTCAAGCCAGCAGAAAATGAAAAAATTCAGACATCAGCGGAACCTGGAAAGATGCTGATGAAAATACTGGATGAAAGAGAGCTCATCATGCCAGAGAGAATGATTGGAATGTATGAAGGATTGAAAGCTATTCACTTTAATAAGGTGGCAAGACTGGTGCTGGATTACATCGATACATCTCATGAGAAGGGTGGAATGGAAAACAAAGACGAGCAAGATGATAAGAAAATGGTTTGTGCTTTTATAAAATTTGTTAAGACTTTGAAACTTTAAAGGTCAAGTGACACGTAGCAGATTCCATTCAAACTGCCACAGATTGAGAAGTTATATATCAAAACCTATACTCCAAATTTGGAGTTCCACGGTTGTTTCTTTGCTGTTTTAATTAAGTTAATTACCAAGCTCATCCCGTAAGATGATAGACGTCATACGGGAAACTACCACTGTGACCAAAACGACATAGGCAAAATGTGCTAACCAAGATCAAAGACATAAACAATACTCCACGGACAGTCAACAAAATATCTGAAAATGGGTGCACAACAGAGAATTGCGCAAGTTTCGTGTTCCTATAACACTGATAAATAACTCAGTAGCACTGCACTCAGCTAGTCTAGCTGTTAAGACCAAGATTTATTTCCGAGTTATATCTATCCAGGGGAAAGGTAGATAACAATATCGAATCTCGGCCAAACCAGTCACACAACTAGACTATATAGTCAATGCCACCGGCCACCATTTTGCAATATGTGCGAGCTAGCTATGCATGCTATGTATGCGTGGATACCAACTGTATGTCGTAGCAGTTAGCAGTTCCCCGCGACGATATCATACATTTTCGACTTGGTAAACAAATGACGTCATTTGTTGACTACTTTTCCTTGCGGAGTTTGTGTTGCTTTATAGGAGAAAAATGCAAGGAGTTTCTTAAAAATGAAGTCATTCGATGTTTTGTTTGATGTCTTATGTACCAATCTGTGATTTTTTACCTAAATCCCAATCTTAACTTTCTTGTAACAGACTGTTGAGGAAGGTATTGTTTTTCGCTAGTTACAGATTTCTCCATACTTAATACACTGGGCAGAACAGTTATATGTCTGCCCTCTTCTGCGCTTCCCCCGTGACGTCATGAAAACTATGACGCTATACTATGACGCTATATAATGGTGACTTTGCATAACATCAAGATCTTAAATTGGTTTAGTACTGTATTTTAAGATATGAAAAGTATCCTTCTTGCTGTCATACAAGTCACAAAACAGAAATATTAATTACTACTCCATTACTAAAAGTCTTCCTTTTACTTGTTGTAAAGGAACACTTCAAACTGATTATTCTGTTTAACTAAAGTTACGGTTGTAGAAATCAAGTGCACAGAATTTCTGCGTAGAATATTTAATGAAGCCAAATCAAATGCAGTTATTAGTTTCATCTCTTCATGAAGGTATGATAAAAATTTGAATTTGTTATATTTGAACATTGTTTCAGGTAAAAATTCAAGAGACACAGGAAGTGATCTCTAAAAGGGAATCAAAATTGTCAATAAATTTCAAAATTTTGATAGAAGAGGGATATAAGATACAGGATATCCAAGGAGCCTTGAAATTGTCTCATGGAAAACTGGACTTGGGAAGACGGCTATTACTACTCGCAAAGGAAGAGCATGGTATAGATACCTTATGTTCTTTTATATTTCTTGCTGATATAATTAATCTCAATTTTATATGACCACATTATGCCCTTGCTGTTTTAGTGTTCATAGAAGGAAAGTATTTTCACATATCACATAATTGCTACATATTGGAATATGTTCTAGATACCCTAAATAACCTAATTCTTGTTACTGTCAATGAAACATTCTCTTCTATATCTGTTTTCTTTACTCAGGTCAATCATTTCATGTCTAATGTTCAATGTTGAAAATTAAAATTGAATTTGATTCTTAATTATTTTGTTTCTACAAGTAGAAATTAAAAGCAGTTTTGTTTTAAAAGGGCTTTTTTCATAATTTGTGTAGAAACAGTTTATGCATTAACACTTCTTCTATTGAAGTGACAAAATACTTTCATTTCACTTGAAGTATGTTACTTTTCTCCTCTAGAGAGACTTCCTTTGTTCCCGGGAACCAATCTTTATAAA
Source organism: Apostichopus japonicus (assembly GCF_037975245.1). Classification (NCBI taxonomy): domain Eukaryota; kingdom Metazoa; phylum Echinodermata; class Holothuroidea; order Aspidochirotida; family Stichopodidae; genus Apostichopus; species Apostichopus japonicus. Next base: position 4,055,822 of record NC_092576.1, on the reverse strand, counting down.
GAACAATACTTTGATCAGCATGGAGGAGAGATGTTTATGGCAGGTGTTAATCTCCTTGTACCAGCTGGGGCACTACACACTGGAAGGATTGTTAGTCTGTGGGTTTCTACTGACCCTGCCATTAAAGGACCAATCTCAAAGAAGAGTTTAAGATTGACCCCTTTTGTGAAATTTGGTCCAGAAAGCCTTACCTTACAAAAGCCTGTCACCTTGATTATTCCACACTGTGCTTTTACTCCAGCTGACCAGATGGGTCTAGATGTGTTCTCAGGTGTTTTACAAACAGGTGTGTTTCGGTTTCTTGTGAATTGTGTTTTATAAGTCCATCGATCATAATATTTAATCACTTTAATGTTTTGTCTCAACAGAAATATGTATATGAGCTTCAACATTTTTATGTTACCCTATTGGCTTGTAAACACGAGCCTGAATACCTTTTAAATCTACATAGCTGCACAAGGTATTTATATCCTTGTTTCGGGGAAATGGAGAATTGTTTGCCACCTGTCAGTATCCGATACACTACAGCCGAACTCTATGCACTGCGTAGTAAGCCTATACACGGCGACCTACAACGTGTACTCAGTGCGGACATATCGATCCCCAAGGAAGTTCGCAAACGGAAACGCGGCAAAGCAGGAGGCGTGCGAAAGAGAATGCAGAAACTGAAGCACAAGCCCTATTTACCAGCCATCGTAATGGGTAATGTACAATCACTGACCAACAAAATTGACGAGATTTCTGCTAACTGTAAATATTTCCACGAATTCCGTAACGCTAGCATACTGTCCTTCACCGAAACCTGGCTTACAGATCATCATAACGACTCACATGTCTCAATCGATGGATTTAAACTATTACGGGGGGATCGGACTGCCCAATCTGGCAAAGGAAAAGGGGGTGGTGTATGTATTTACGTAAATGAGAAATGGTGCCACCAGAACAATGCACTCATCAAGCGCCATTCGTGTTCACCGAATATCGAAGTTCTAACTGTTAGTCTACGCCCTTATTACTTGCCTAGAGAGTTTTCGCATGCGATTGTTCATACTGTTTATGTGCCAAATCGTAACGTAGCCAAATCGGCAGCATCAGAACTTGTTGACATTATTGATCAATTTGAGACCATGGCCCCAGATGCTTTAACTATTATCAATGGCGACTTCAATCACTGTAATCTTAAAAGGAGTAGCGTGAACTACTACCAACAGATTAAATGCCCGACCCGAGATGCAGCTATCCTGGACCTATTGTACACGAATGTCAAAGATGCTTACCTGTCCATTCAATTACCCAAACTCGGAAAAGCCGATCACAACCTTGTCAATCTGGTGCCTCGCTATAGACCCAAGATACAAAGGGAGAAACCCCGAACAATAGCAGTAAAGCAGTGGAATAATGCCTCTATTGACCATCTCCGGGCAGAGTTGGACTCTACCGACTGGGATATATTCGTGGAGGCCAGCGCTGACGTGCACGAGCTAACCCAGACAATAAGTGATTACATTTCATTCTGCGTCGAGAATACCATCCCATCGAAGCAGGTTAAGATCTTCCCGAATAATAAACCGTGGATTACGAAGAGGGTGAAGGTAATTATCAACAAGAAGAAAGGACTCTTCAAAAAAGGTGACACAAATGCATTGAAAGAGGTACAGAAGGAGCTCAAAAAGGTGATCGCCGAAGAAAAATCCGCTTACCGTGACAAGATCGAGGGCTTATTCAAAGACAATAATATGAAACGTGTTTGGGACGGTATCCGACTTATGAGTGGCTATAGCAATAAGTCTAAATCTTGCCACTTACCTGCAATCACCACAGACTATGCCAATCATTTGAACACATTTTACAACCGTTTTGATGATCATGATTTTTCGGATGAACTCCATGGTTTGAAAACTTCATTAACAGATTCTAATTGTAACATAGTAGTGTCAGAGAATGAGGTTCGCAGGCATTTTTTAAAGTTACATCCATCAAAGGCTGCCGGACCAGATAATGTTTCACCCAGAGTTTTAAAATATTGTGCCCTAGAGTTGGCTCATATTTTTACTAAAATTTACAATTTATCTTTTGAAACGGGACAGGTGCCTCATCTCTGGAAGCAATCTAGGATAGCTCCTGTGTCTAAGCGGCCGGTCATATCGTGTATGAATGACCTCCGCCCTATTGCCCTAACGGCTGTGCCCATGAAAGTCTGTGAGCGTTTATTTTTGAACCACTTTAAGCCTTTGGTCACCCCTCTTTCAGACCCCTTACAATTTGCCTACAAAGCCAGTCGTAGATGCGAGGATGCAATCCTCGTTCTACTTCAGTGGTTATATTCTCACTTAGAGCAACAAGGCACCTCTGCACGTGTGACGTTTTTCGATTTCTCTTCCGCCTTTAATACCATCCAGCCACACATTCTCACAAAGAAACTGATCAGAATGGACATCCCTCATGGGTTCATTAACTGGATAATGAATTATATGACAGAAAGAACCCAGTTTGTTAGTCTCGGTCCTACATGCCGGTCAGGTGTAATTTTGTCCAACACTGGAGCTCCCCAGGGAACTGTCCTTGCACCTTTTCTCTTTACTTTGTACACGGCTGACTGTAGGTCTCAGGAGGAGATGTGCCCCCTCATCAAGTTCGCTGATGATACAGCCATGGCTGGTCTCATCCATGGTGATGATGATGAGGCATATCTCCGCCAGCTGCAGTCATTCGTGGACTACTGTGACACCAACTTTCTTCAATTGAATATCTCCAAAACGAAGGAGATGGTTATTGATTTCCGCCGTAGTACTGTCCCACCACCACCTGTCATTATCAAGAGTATGGAAGTTGAAAGGGTGTCCTCTTACAAGTACCTTGGCGTTCACTTGAACGATTCTTTAACTTGGGGCGATCAGGTGGATGCTCTAATCAAGAAGCTGAATAGCAGGTTGTATTGTTTAAATAAAATGGCCAGTTTTAACGTCCGTACTTCTATAATGGATATTTTTTACAACGCTACTATCTGTGGCGTATGGCGGTATTGTCTCGTCGGTTGGGGCGGGAACGCCACGGGGACTGACAGAGACCGTATTGACAGCATTATTCGTAAAGCGGGTAGAGTCATTGGAGACCCCCAATCAACAGTTGAGGAAATTTATGTGTGCTTGCTCCAAAACAAACTAGACATTGTTTGGAATGACCATGATCACCCGCTTCACTGTTATCTGCACGATAATATCATAACTAGGGGCACTGGCAGACTGCGTCTCCCACCCATGAGAACAAACCGTCATCGCAATTCGTTTATTCCACGTGCAATAAGGCTTTACAATGATAACTTGAGCCGTTAGGTCCTGCCTATGTGTGTTTTATTGTTCGATTGTTTAATGTTTTATCATTCCGTTCTTTCCCTGTTTTTCATATTTGTAACATAGCTATATTTTTGTACTGTCTTTTACATTTTATGTGCAAGATCTTAATTTCCTTCTTTGGAGTAATAAAGTTCTACTTATCTTACTTATCTTATCTTATCAAGTAATGCTGGGATGAAGTCACCTGAGTACAAGAACACTAAAATTAGCAAGACAATCACTAACTTGTCTTCAGGATGTCTGGTTCTATGTATGTAGGAATAATTTTATCAAGAGGGAAGTATTGTCCCAACAAGTCATTTTTTAATTCCTTGCCACAAGCAAAGGAATCTAAATGCGACGGTGATAGCATGTGAGCGTGTGACACTTGTTTGTAAACATGGTGACTGAAAAATTCATTTTGGATTAACTTCAAACTTGGTTTGTGGATCTTTCTTATTGAGTAAAAGAACTTTCCTTTCTGTGACGATCAAAGGTTACTTGAGGCCAAAATAAGTCAAAATTTGAAAACCTTGTTAACACGACAACTCAAAATGTACATCTTTGTGAACCTTCACAAATAGTATGTAGAAGCTTATTGAAATTGGCAGATGTCAAAGGTCACATTGGGAGAACAAGTGTCAACGTATGTAATCTTTGTAAGCATGCTATCTCCAAAATTAAAGCTACAGTTAATATGTGAGTTAACAGATGTTATGATTTCCTTTTGGTGAACACAGCTTGGTCAATTTCATTTCAGTTCAGTTTTGTGAATGGGCCCAATATAAAATAAACCTTAAGTGATCTTCAACAATAGAAAAAGTCATCCAGGAATGACATCTGCTTTAAATAGTTGATACTCTTGTTTTGGCTGCTTTAAGCACACTCAAGTGGCCATTTATCAGTTTCACTCCCTAGCGTCAAAAGGTCAACAGGTTATATCAAATGGTCTTAAACTTGGCTTTTTTTCTGTAATTTATACTAGATGACTTTGATTTAAGCAGTAAGTTGTGAAAATATTTCACAGTGTTTAAACAATGTCATGTAACTCTCATTCATTACTAACAATTATCAGAGTGGTATTAAGTCAATGAACCCGTCTCTTCTCAGTATTACCTTGACCTCAAATTTTCAAATACACCATCTTGAGGGAGAAATAAACAAGATTATTAAAGGAAAAAGCTCTTCAATCTATGACAAGCTGCAAAGAGCAACTAAAATTTTATCTGGCGACCTTAAAACTACAAACAGAGTTAGAATCAAAATATTACATCTTTTCATTTTCTACTGCCAGACTGTTTCTTTGATACCATCTATGGTATAATTTAGGATTGGATTTCTTCGTACCTTTCACCATGTTAAAAACATTTACCAGTTTTCAAAATGATATTACCTTCAGATAAAATTATCAAATGGAGCCAAGAAAGGAAACACTTCAGCTGCTCTATGAATAGTCAGCACTTTGCAGTTGAAGCTGAGAAACCATGTCTCGTTGGTCTTCACGTCCCTTTTACACCCAAGATTTTGAAGCGTGTCTGTGTCTTACCGATTGTAAACAGAGTTTATGAATCGGGGGATCAATTGACAATTCATCTTTGGTTTTATAATGATGACTCACTGGAACATAAAGTAAGTTGTAGATTTGTCTGCTCAAGTGGTATTATTAATTATGTCACAGATTCCAGTTATCTGTCTTAATTCAAACTTAACTGATGTCAAAGTTTACTTGGAATGATAAAGTTTAACTTGATATTCTTCAGGCACAAACCTCTCTGAAAGTCAAATTGTGATCATATAGTCAAGGGAAGGGTCATGTGAGGTTAGTTGGTGCAAGCTTTCTGTGGTCATTGATGGTTGAAATTAATTTTGCAATGGTCAAAAACACACTGACCAGATGTCATATATCAAAAATTGAATGTTCAATATGTTCTTGTATGTGGTCATTGACAACTGGCAACAATTGTTAAAAAACAGACATACGCATGTGTAAGCACACCTTTGACCAGGTGTCCAATATTAGAGAGTTAAGAGTTTGTATTCACAACATTGAACATGAGACTATGAATGGTCATTGATTATCCATCTAGTCAACAATCAAATGTATAATAGTATCATCACAATTTCAGTTTATATTCCCCTTACTACGTGGGGATTCAAGTAAGAGGCTTGTGGTTGTACAACAGAGCTCAGACAGTGTTTGATAACACGTTCGTCAGTCCAGTTAATCAACCAGATGAGAGATTGGACAGAAAATATGTACAGATAGTTAGACACTATTGCATTATATGTATCAGATATTTATAGAAGCTGTTTGTTTACCAATTAATGGCCACAACAGTTAATGAGAGGGTAATACCAGGGATATGTTATTGCTTTCTGGTCATACATGGGACAACTAAGCAGTGTATGCATTGATGTAATGTTTAAATGAACATTAATTATAATGTAATATTAAATTGTTTCATTTCTATATTGAAAGAGCCTTATCAATGAAGAAATATATCAGCAGAAGGGATCCATAATTCATGATCCTGTTTCTGTTCAACTCAAGTCTTCGACTGCAACTTTACGTGTTAGCACTTACTCCAGTACCTCACAGTGTAACCCAAGGAAAGTGGTTAGTAATGTTTGTCAAATATTCTTATTGATTAATTACCAACGTGTAAAGAAAGCAGGTAATTCCTGTTCCACGGGTAATTTGCAATTGTTGGAAGAATAATTGTATGCATCTGTTGAGTGGCAATGTAATAGTGCTAGCATATGTTTTATTGTAAACTGATGTTTATATCATACATTAATTACAAATAAACATTGCATATGTTATATTGAAACTGTTTCTTTCTCAATTTGTACTGATACTCAATGTGAGTATGAGAGTATGGTCAAAGTTACCTCGCGGGGTTACATTTATACATCTGGGTAACGAGGGGCTGTTTAGATCAATTGTCTTTCCTAAGGTCACAGAATAAAGATCGGTGCAGGACTGGAACCTTTAATCCTTAGATTGTCAGCACATTAACTTTAACCACTTCACTATCAACACAATTGCTTTAAAGTCTAAAATTTTATAAATTGATAATTAAATACCCTCTGATTATTCTCCCTAAAGGATGTTGCCATGGAAAACCTATGGCTAAAGAACAGACACAAGGAAGAATTTCATCTTCAGAATCAAGGGATCAAAGATACTGTCAATCTGGAAATAGAAGCAAGATATGGGAAGTTTGGGAAGAATCTTTTCCAGCTTAGTATCCAGTTGCAGGTAACTTGATTATTTACCCTTTTAACAGTCTCGTAGAAAGTAATTTTGGGTTATGATGCCGAAGGCTCAGTAGCCTGATCGTGCTGGTGTGTATGCGTGTGTATGGGTGTGTGTGTGTGTGCGTGAGTGTAGCTGTGATGGCTACATTGTAAACACGATATTTCAACCACAAGATGAGTCAATGTCATGCTATACATATCTATAGAGTAAGTACACGTTTTTTGCAACAACAACTTTCACCTCTTCAATATTCATGAGTGGGGGGGAAATCGTGCAAAACGGCTTGTAAACACGATATCTCAACAAGAACAAGTTTAATTACTTTCATACTTGGTAGGTAGATGACGTCTTCTACTTGTCAAATGTTAATATTCATCAAACTGCAAGAAATGGCTTTTAAACACAAGACAAGAACCAAAAATTCCATGATTTTCATCCTTGACATATTAGGTCTGTCACACTACATACATACAATCAACCGTATTAGTTTTTGTGTGCATATCATTAAATTAATCAATGAGCATAAAATTCTTAATTAGATATTTCTGAAATAGTACGTCTAATTAGCTGTACTTTAATAATACGATGTAAGTATGACACATGCTTATGAGATCATAAAACTTGACCTCGTTAATATTCATGCTTGTATCTGTGTTTATATGGCTCAACATGATAAATCTCTCCTGGTACCTTCCTTTATTTGTTGCGGCATAAGTCAATAGACAATCCTCTTCATTTGGCTGTGCACAAGTTCATGAATATTAACATGTATGGCTTACCACACTATGTATATGTTGAGGCATTTTCTGGTTTCGTTTCGATTGAAATCTCTACTCTGTCAGCCTTAATTGATGAACTGATTATTATTATAAAGGCTTGAACTATAATTTTGAAATGCTAAAAAAAATCTAAGGACAAGCTGTCTTCATATTAAACCGTCTTTCAAGATGCACTCTTAATTGATAGAGTATCATAAAACTTTCTTCTCTGTTTCCTCTTCACAGATTGAAAATTTAGGTCACAATGACCAAATCACATCTCCATTCCAGCTCATTCTACCTGAATGTGAGTACTTAATTACTTTAACATTTTAATGCCGCTGAAGATGTTTCATTACCATATTCTAATCACTACCAGATTTGTAAACTTGAAAGGGTTCTTTAATATCAAGTATTGAAAATAGCTGATAGTTATAGTCCACCAGTTGACATGACAACTGCAGCCTGGACTCCTCTATGAAAAGTAGGATTAGGTGCACACATCTCATATGTAAGGAATTTGAGTCAGTGTGTACAATGTTGATGTATGAAACTTAGATTACATGTACACATCTCATATGAAAGGAGTGTGTGCTTTGGTGTTGAACATCAGTTTTGATACCAAAGCAACACACTTAGACTGAGAATTGATGCTTTATTAAAGACTCATTGTCGTGCAAAAAAATTAATGGTATTCAGCCACCGGCTTTAAATATGCATTCTGGGGATTAAAACAGATTTTATTTTTAGTCTCATTGAAAACTCTGAGCTTGTTTTATTTTGCCCCTGTGTGTAAGAAACACATCACTGTTGTCTGACATTTCTGGATATTGTTTGCATAAAACAGGGTCCGGTTTAATTCACTCTATGTAGAGTAATATATTTACAATATTTACAATTTCCATTTCTCTCAACCTTACAGCCATCATCATATCTTTTGATCAGCTAAAGCGGAACTTACCAGAACATCTTGATGTAGACCAATCTACCCTGCTGGCAAATATTTTCCAACTTCCTGAGGAAGTAATTACTGATATCAAGAAGCATGAAACACCAGGAACTCTTTTGTTAGAGAAACTGACCAAAAATTCACTGATATCTCCCACAAACATCACAAAATTGGAAAATGCCCTTACAGAACAAGGGAATGAAGAATGTGCAAACCTTGTCAGAGATTTTAGATGGAAAAATCCTGTAGTACAAGCAACAATGTGTGCAGAATAATGAATGAAATCATATTGCGGGTTATTGTAGGCAAGTAATGATATGCACATATCACCAGTGGTGTTGTAACAAGGAATTTGTACACTTGAGAGGGAGAGTAAGTCAGCAAGTGTTTCTACATTCTCTGTTAATTACATTCGGAGCTTATAAAACAGGACTATGTGCTTAATTACACCTGTAGGAGTTACTTATATACACTATGCTTCTCCTCTCTAACACGGTTATGTATGTAAATACTCTATTTGACTATCTACTCTACCCTTGCCTTTGATGAGCAAACAATTGCAAGTAACCTATGCATTCATGTCATGTATTTGTGTGCATGTGTGTGTGTGCCATAATTTTTGGTTTCGATGAGAAACATATCAATGCATGATGATGCATGTGTGGTATCTGTGGATGTGACGGCTAGATTGTAAACACAATATCTCAACAACCACAAGTTAAGTCAATGTAATGCTTGGTAAGTAGATGCCCCATGCTGTTTAAATGTGCCATATTGTTTGTGGTTCCCATCTCATGAATATTAACGAGTGGGCAGGGCCTTATACCATAACATTCTTAAAATATCAATATGTCTTCTACCGTATGTCTGATTTAGTTCATTCTTGATGCTGACCGAGAACTCATTGATATCTTCACAAACATCACCAACTTAGAAAGACTTGTCAGAGATTTCAGAAGAAACAGTACTTTAGTTCAAACAAAAATGTGCCCAGAATAAATCTATGATGAGGAAGTTCTCGATTGTCAACATTTTTCAATGGGCACTAAAATAGCATCTAACGCAAACATTTTATTCACAGATTGGATTAAGAATTTCTATCATCTTCTTCACTTAAGCCGCAAGATTATTACAGATATATTGATCACATAATTTTCGTCTGGCCACATGGTGAATAAATCGCTCAAGACTTTCTTTGTACATGTATGTTAATTCATTTCATGCCAGCATTAAAGTTTCTGTAGAAGTTTCAAAACACTAAACATCATGGTCGAGTTGGATAGTGATTTGCTTACCACATCAGTCTATTGTAAGCCGACTGATACTCATATTTATTTACATGTTAATAATTTTCACCAACGAAATCTTAAGAATTCAATTGTTTACAGCCAATGCCTTACACTGAAACATATTTCCTCCGACCCACCTGATCATGAACTTCAGCTGAATATTTTTGGAACATCAGCTATCCCCTTCATTAGTTATTTATTTCTAGTGTCGAAAAAGTGTAAGTGCAAAAATCCAAACTCACATTCCGTTTGTGACTAATGACAACACACTCTTCAAATCCTGTATGAGCACAATGAAGCAAGATTTTGCTTCATTCAAAGGCAGTTAGAATCGTTGAAGGTAGCCCACCTCCCCCCCCCCTCCTCACCCCCAATCATGCTAGATTGTTGTCACCCTCCTTGCCTTATAGTTCCTCTCTCTGTCTCCAGACTTCCCAACCCAGTTCCCACCTTGGCAGGCAATATCTGTTGCGGAAAACATTGGTGCCAAATATGCCACGATATTAATCCTGGCACTATGGTTAAAATTCCCAGTATCGAATATGGTACATGGCCCCATTCCCTCTTTTGAGATTCAAGCAGTGTAATTTACCTTGTGCTACTGTGTTCTTTGCAAACAGGGAAATTATAGTGGTGAAACAGGGTTCCACTTTATACGTTTTAATAAGCACAAATAATCAGTTTGTGTTGGGTTTGCAGTTTTCCTCGCTACAGCTATTTATGGTGTACATGTGTGTATATGTAATATGCTGGTGCATGGAATGTATACGCTGGTGTTTATATATGGTGTATATGTGTGTATATGTTATATGATCGTGTATGGAATGTACATGCTGGTGTATGGAACATGCCCGAACATAGCACCCAAACCCACCTAAACTGACAGACAATATTACACAAGCATCGCACCAAAACCCATCTAGACTGATAGACAATATTACACAAGCATCGCACCCAAACCCATCTAGACTGATAGACAATATTACACAATCATTGCACCCAAACCTACCTAAACTGACAGACAATATTACACAAGCATCGCACCCAAACCTACCTAAACTGACAGACAATATTACACAAGCATCGCACCCAAACCTACCTAAACTGACAGACAATATTACACAAGCATCGCACCCAAACCTACCTAAACTGACAGATATTATTACACAAGCATCGCACCCAAACCTAACTAAACTGACATACAATATTACACAAGCATCGCACCCAAACCTACCTAAACTGACAGACAATATTACACAAGCATCGCACCCAAACCCATCTAGACTGATAGACAATATTACACAAGCATCGCACCCAAGCCTACCTAAACTGATAGACAATATTACACAGCATCGCACCCAAACCTACCTAGTCTGACAAACAATATTACACAGCATCGCACCCAAACCTACCTAACCTGACAGACAATATTACACAAGCATCGCACCCAAACCTACCTAAACCGATTGACAATATTACACAAGCATCGCACCCAAACCTACCTAGTCTGACAAACAATATTACACAGCATCGCACCCAAACCTACCTAAACTGACAGACAATATTACACAAGCATCGCACCCAAACCCATCTAGACTGATAGACAATATCACACAAGCATCGCACCCAAACCCATCTAGACTGACAGACAATATTACACAAGCATCGCACCCAAACCTACCTAGACTGACAGACAATATTACACAAGCATCGCACCCAAACCTACCTAAACTGACAGACAATATTACACAAGCATCGCACCCAAACCCACCTAGACTGATAGACAATATTACACAAGCATCGCACCCAAACCTACCTAAACTGACAGACAATAATGCACAAGCATTGCACCAAAACACACGTAGACTGACAGACAATATTACACAATCACTGCACCCAAACCTACCTAAACTGATAGACAATATTACGCAAGCATTGCACCCAAACCAACATAAACTGACAGACAATAATACACAAGCATCGCACCCAAACCTACCTAAACTGATCGACAATATTACACAAGCATCGCACCCAAACCTACCTAAACTGACAGACAATATTACACAAGCATCGCACCCAAACCTACCTAAACTGATAGACAATATTACACAAGCATCGCACCCAAACCCATCTAGACTGATAGACAATATTACACAATCATCGCACCCAAACCTACCTAAACTGATAGACAATATTACACAAGCATCGCACCCAAACCTACATAAACTGACGGACAATATTACACAAGCATCGCACCCAAACCCACCTAAACTGACAGACAATATTACACAAGCATCGCACCCAAACATACCTAAACTGATAGACAACATTACACAAGCATCGCACCCAAACCTACCTAAACTGACAGACAATATTACACAATCATCGCACCCAAACCTACCTAGTCTGACAAACAATATTACACAGCATCGCACCCAAACCTACCTAAACTGACAGACAATATTACACAAGCATCGCACCCAAACCTACCTAAACTGACAGACAATATTACACAAGCATCGCACCCAAACCCATCTAGACTGATAGATAATATTACACAATCATCGCACCCAAACCTACCTAAACTGACAGACAATATTACACAAGCATCGCACCCAAACCCATCTAGACTAATAGATAATATTACACAATCATCGCACCCAAACCTACCTAAACTGACAGACAATATTACACAAGCATCGCACCCAAACCTACCTAAACTGACAGACAATATTACACAAGCATCGCACCCAAACCCACCTAAACTGATAGACAATATTACACAAGCATCGCACCCAAACCTACCTAGTCTGACAAACAATATTACACAGCATCGCACCCAAACCTACCTAAACTAACATACAATATTAAACAAGCATCGCACCCAAACCCACCTAGACTGATAGACAATATTACACAAGCATCGCACCCAAACCTACCTAAACTGACAGACAATATTACGCAAGCATTGCACCCAAACCTACCTAAACTGACAGACAATAATACACAAGCATCGCACCCAAACCTACCTAAACTGATCGACAATATTACACAAGCATTGCACCCAAACCTACCTAAACTGATAGACAATAATGCACAAGCATTGCACTCAAACCCACCTAAACTGACAGACAATATCACACAAGCATCGCACCCAGACCTAAATAGTCTGACAAGCAATATTACACAAGAATCGAACCCCAACCTACATAGTCTGACAAGCAATATGACACAAGAATCACACCCAAACCCGTCTAGACTGATAGACAATATTACTCAAGCATCGCACTCAAACCCACCTAGACTGATATTACAAAAGCACCTGGTGATTTTTTTTTCTGGTAGCTGGTATAACCCAGGGTTCATTTTGTAACATATTATAGATTCATTGGGTTTGATGAATCATAGCTTAAGGGAGAAAACATTATGTCGATAACCGAATTACGTGAATATTGCCTTTTGGTCTTTGTGTTTTCCCTCCCATCGTTTGCTTACAGGGTGTATATTCTGCCATCGCAGAGATTTTGAATCAAGACGGAAAAGCAATGCTACGTTTGTCATGAGCAACTGTACGCTGAACTAGACTCATCTATTATATGTAGATATAACCTGACTGAGAGCGTTTGGTCGTCTTTACGTCATCTGTTATATATATCGATATCACCTAACTGAGAGTGTTTGGTCGTCTTTACCTCATCTGTTATATATAGATATCACCTGACTGAGAGTGTTTGGTCGTCTTTTTGTCATCTGTTATATATAGATATCACCTGACTGAGAGTGTTTGGTCGTCTTTACGTCATCTGTTATATATAGATATCACCTGACTGAGAGTGTTTGGTCGTCTTTACGTCATCTGTTATATGTAGATATCATCTGATTGAGAGTGTTTGGTCATCTTTACGTCATCTGTTATATATAGATATCACCCGACTGAGAGTGTTGGGTCGTCTTTACGTCATCTGTTATAGATAGATATCACCTGACTGAGAGCGTTGGGTCGTCTTTTTGTCATCTCTTATATGTATATATCACCTGGAAACTGAAAGAGAAACTGGTTAACTGAATACCACTATAGTTTTTGCCACCTGACTAACTGTAGTATCATCTGTCCTATGTTTGTACCACCCGACTATCTGTATCATCTGGCCAATGTTTCTGCCACTTGACTTACTGTAGTATCAACTGCACAATGTTTGTGCAACCTGACTAACTGCAGTATAAACTGCTCAATGTTTCTGCAACCTGACTAACTGTAGTATCAACTGTCCAATGTTTGAGCAACCTGACTAACTGTAGTATCAACTATGCAATGTTTGTGCCACGTGACTAGATATATATATATATATATATATATATATATATATATATATATATGATACTACATATGTATGTATATATATATGTCTATATATATATATGTCTATATATATATATATATGTCTATATATATAAATATATATATATATGTTTGTCTTATTGTTTTATATGCCCCAGAGGTAAAGAATACCCCAACATCCCTACCCCCCCTACACCCCACATCCACCAGTCTAAAAAAACTCTTGTGCCGTTTGGGAGATTTTTCGCAGCTGTCATTTTGTTACAATGTCATATAATGCCACTGTCTTCCCAAGCATTTTTCTTCACATTTAGAGGTTAAAATTGATTACCTTTATATTAAACGCTGAGCCATCATTAATTCGTATTTAGACGTTTTATTTTATTTTTTAAATTTATTTATTTAATTTGGTATTGTAAAACTCTTTATTACAGAAAATAAAAAAAAACATTGTAATAGAAAAACACGTGGAATTGGAATATTTGATTGTAAATTATCTGTTACTTATAAAGGAACTCATGTTTCAAGAGTTTATTCCTTAAGTTTAAATTATTGTAATTGCTACTGTCACCGTCATATGTTGAAAAGGTGAGAAATCGTATCTGCAACTTTTTCTTCTTTCAAGCAAAATCAAAGCGCCCTAACCTAATTTATTGAACAATGTTCTGCAACGGTTAGTTACAGAACGAAGTGCACTAACATAATTTGCACAGAAGTGAAATTTGAGGGCGGTAGGCAAGAATTTGGAGTAATCTCTTATTAAGAAATTCATTTGGACGCCAACAACAATTCAACAAAAATGCTATGTAGCTTAATTCAAGTTAGGTTCCGCCAAATGCTTTCCTTTTTTAAATAACTATAAAATTCCAATGTTTTGTATTCTTCAAGTACATGCTGGCTATTCTCAAATATATGGTGGACTTACATGTTTGCTTGACGTTATTTTGCCCAATTTGCCGTTTGACCGTTTTGATTGCAAATAAATGTATAAGTGTAAGTAATTCAAATTGGCTCTGATACATCATAGTTGTCTGTTTAACCCACGCTATCCTTGGAGCACTTTGACAACTCTAAATAACAAGTCTGCATATTTTCACCTGCGTAACAGGTAAAATCCGTGTTTATCTGAAGAATAAGTCTGTAGAACAGCACGTTCTTGCATTGATTGAGAGTAACATTGACTAATTTAATTCCTTGCTTTGTCGGTTACCACAACCATATTACTGAAGCTTCAGCCTATTAGGAATACAGCTGTTAGACGTATAATAGGACACTAACATATTTAAGCACAATTTTTCCTGACTTCACGTTTTGTCCATAGAGCAGAAAGTCATTTTTCAGGCACTTCTTATTATTTTCCATGCCCTTACTACTGGTTCTCCTTCTTATACAAAGGGGCTCTTGCATCCCCATCAACCATCTACATGTCTCCGTAGTTCAAATAAAAATCTTTTAGTCATTTCAAATACTCGAATGCGATCCTAAGGCGATCTTCCTCTCTGCAAATGTGGTCTTCTTCATTGGAACTCGCTCCCTCTCTATTAGAACTTTAACTTCTGTCGTAATCTTTAATTCCAGAAGGACTATTTTTTTTTCTATTCTTCCAATAACATCAATTCTCATAGATGTAATTGGATGACTATAGCGTTGTCACAATATATGTTTGTCTTTGTCTTTGCAGTACGGAATAGCAAGCCAAACATTGCGTTATATCGGGATTTAGACTCTTGATTACAGACTGTTGTCATGGGAATTGCTTTCAAAACATGTTTACGCCACTTATTTGTAATAAAAGTAAAGATAATATATACTTTAAATGAGGTTGAATATCATACCGATGAGGAAGCGATATTTCCACCCCACCCCCCCCCCCCCAAATGAAACAAACATATCTGTGACAAACAACTCTGCGGTTGCGGGTAAAGTTACTTCCTCGTTCGTATTCACGGGAAGTTGTTGAGAACTGATCAACTTTTTTAGTGTTTTGTTTTTAAAAGACGGCCACTTTTGAAATAATCAGTAGGTCTAAGTAAATAAAGTGAGCCTGTGTCAGCCATTTCCAACCTCTTTAACAATATGTTAACATTATAGTGTTGTATAAAATAAACTCAAGTGTATTGATATTGTGTAAAAATACATTGTACTGGAAATTTAATGTAGACCTAATGATGGATAGTTTTGAAAGTTCAATATGTCTACTTTGTTTTAATAAAACCCCGGGAATGGAACGCGAACGTTACAATAACTTTTTCGTATTTGTTTCATTATAGCATTCACAATGTCATTTGGAAACAATATAAATCAAATATAAAGGGAAAATTATTAAATTAAAGTTCTCTGTCACTGTCCCTGATATTTTTGCTCCTTTTGAGTTCTTTTTCAAATTATTGTTCAATATAAGTGTTTCTTCTCCTTTTTTTCTAATTATAGGAATCTAACGGATTAAAAGCAATATCCTTGAACAGGAAAAACGAGAAACCTCCAGCTTCATATGTTTGCCTGTCCATCGTCTGCTTCTGCATTTGTCTATTATTTGCAGCTTTTGCAATTTTCTTTCATCACAGGTATGTATATTAATCCACGGCAATGGCCAAGAAAATGTCGATGACGATGACTATGACGATGAAGATGACATGAAAATGACGAGGACGAGGACGAGGTTGGTGACGATTGCGGGGTTGATTTCAAATGCGATGACAAGGACAATCACCAAGATGGCGGCAATAGAGATTGTGATGATGATGACGACGACGACGATGTCGATGACGATGACAATGACGATGAAGATGACATGAAAATGACGAGGACGAGGACACGGACGAGGTTGGTGACGATTGCGGGTTTGATTTCAAATGCGATGACAAGGACAATCACCAAGATGGCGGCAATAGAGATTGTGATGATGATGACGACGACGACGATGACGATGTCGATGACGATGACGATGACGATGAAGATGACATGAAAATGACGAGGACGAGGACACGGACGAGGTTGGTGACGATTGCGGGGTTGATTTCAAATGCGATGACAAGGACAATCACCAAGATGGCGGCAATAGAGATTGTGATGATGATGACGACGACGACGACGATGTCGATGACAATGACGATGACGATGACGACGACGACGACGACGACGACGATGCTGCTGCTGCTTCTGCTGCTGCTGCTGCTACTGCTGATGCTGCTGCTGCTGAAGACGACGAAAACGACGATGACGACGATGATGACGACGACGACGATGACGACGACGACGATGACGACGACGACGATGACGATGACGATGACGATGACGATGACGATGATGATCTTTACAATATTACATCTATTTAAATTAAAATGTGCACGTGCCACCCTCAATATCATAACAATGTATTGAGGTGTTTCGTCAACACTGTCGGCCACTGTTCCTGCAATAACTTGGTACAGGTTTACTATGTAGTTCTACCTTTAGTTTTCCACAAACTGGAACACAAAGAAATTTAGCTAAGTTAACATAAATTTCATTGAACTTTACTTTAATATCAAGTTTTTCATTTTAATTAGTCTGTCATTTTTACATGCTTTCAGTAAAAAAAGTTATATTTCAATATATCGTAATCTAGTTAATTTATAATTTAGTTTGTAAGTATTAGTTATATAGCATATAGATTCCAAAGTCGTATTTTGTTGCAAATGACTTTTAAAATGTTCATGGAGGGTTTTAAGAATGTTATGCACTATATGGTGTACGTAATCAAGTTGTAAGAAAGCAAAACTACTTTCAGAAAGTTGTAAGCACTAACTGATTTGTTAATTTTACTATTGGTATACCTTCAACATATTTTGAATAGTATCTTCCCTTTTAGTGCTTTCGTTTCCTTCTACACTCTTAATACACTTAAGGAAACAAAATATTATTTAAATATAAGAGTGAGATTGGTTACATTTAACGTTATATTGGTAAAAGTTCCGTGATTCATGAATTGTTTGCTTAGAATCTTGAAAAATGTATTATTAGAATAGAATTCTTACTACTAGAGAAACACTCGGATACTATAGTAAAGTACAGTTTTGTAATGCTATCAGACTATCGAGTATCTAATGTTATGACCTATGTTGACAAGATTGTAAAGCTTTTCGATTGTGACAAGTATTTAACAAGTAGAATTTCGTCAGTTGGTACAAATTTCAGCACTTTGCATTGGACAAGTCATTCTCTTTATAACTTTGTTACTTTCTGAAGCAAAAAAAAAAAGAATAAGAAATTAGGGCCTCAATAAGTTTAACAATTTTTACATTCCAATAGTTTGAGTACCAGGCACTTCAGATGTAACATAACGTTAATCATAGATAAGACTGCTAGCAATCGGAATTTGCACTGATAAATCGAATGGTTAGAATGATTGTTGCCACGGGAACACACGATAAAATTGCCAATGAGGTAAAAATATCCATGTAATCTTCCCGTATGTCATGAATGCGTCCTGCAGAAGGAGAATAAGGAATATATATATGTTGTAAACCAGATATATTTGAAGAAATTTGGTTATAATTAATTGCGTTTCTACAAACAATGTATTAAAATTATTGATATATAACGTCAACTTGACTATATCGTGGCTTCATGTCAGCTGTCAAACTGATATAAATGTCTTCAAGCATTAAACTGATCATCAATATTAACAGAAAGAAGAAGGAGAAAAAACATCTTCACAAATTATCCATTTTCCAAATATTATAAAACGCAAGCCTTATATACATGCATCATTGTCAATTGCTCCTTGCCATTTCTTTCAATCTGCGTGATGTTTTTTCTTTCCTTTTCTAATAACGTCCAAAAGTAGAAAATAATATATGTTTAACATTAATTACTCTCCAAGTTCTACCTAATAAAACTCAAAATCATATTTTCCGGATTTCTTGTAATATAGTTATCATACGGATATACCTGTTATAAATCCAGCCATTGTTGCAGCTACCCCAGAAGTCGTTGATGCCCACGCCGCAGCTTCCTTAAAGTGGATTTTACAACAAGCTTTCTTCAGAAAGCCATAAACCCAAGCAGACACGATTCCCATATTAAAAGCGGAGATAAAAGTAACTATACTGATCAAAATGATATCTTCAAATATAATGTACAACGTAAACATTACCGGAAGACACAGAGCTGGTGTAATCATATATGGTAAAGAGTCCAGTTTTCCAAAGTATAGAATAAGAAAACAGCAGCCAATCTGCCTGCACAAATACCAGCTTCTCCAATGGTCGATAAATAGACCACTAATGACTGTTCAAAGCCTTTGTGTGCAACATACGGCACCAAAAACATCGCCCATGATGAGATTAGCACTGTGCTAATCATTCTTGTAATGTACAATTTTATCAATGTCGGGTTAACAAGTAGAAAATATCTGTCTGTCTTGGTCTTTGATATATATTCAGAATCTACTCGTATTAGTTTTTTTTTTCTGATTCGACTTTATGTGAATTAGATGACATCAGGAGGCAGCATGGTATATTGTTCCAAGAAAAGAATCCAAACAAGATCATTGCGGACACCAAACCATATTGCTCACGCCAATGTTCCACTATGGGAGGTACCACTGCCATAACTATGTTGGACACCATGGAAGTGATCGATATAAGCAAGGCGAATTCGCTGGTATTCTTACAACAATCATCAATTGAAACCATAGTTGGTAAATCTATAAAACCACAACCAATTCCTAGTAGAAATACAAAAAAGAAAATCACAGCAAGAGAAAATGATAATGCAATTAAAAACGGTCAACTGGCAAATTTCATGATGTAGTTTCAGCAACTTGTAATCGGATTATGAAAGAATTATGATTAAAGGCGAACAGAGAATATTGTATGAGTGTGGTGTCTTCAACAAAACAGGTATGACAGCCTACGTTACTTCCGGCTTTATGTTCATTTAATCAGTCGTTTTAGTCTTGAGACACATCTAGAGTCACATTTGTCGAAATGTACTCCCGTAGGAAAACGTTAGACAGAAATGAACAAATGATAAAACGGAGGGTTTTGTTTGTGTGTGTGTTTCGTTTATATTTCGGTTAAGTTTCAAATCGACTGAACGTATTATTGAAAGTACATTGCATTATATTGTGTATACCTGTGATTATGTTATCATACCAGCAAGTTATGGTCTACAAATCCCAATGGCAATCAAGGATTCTTGGACTTCGAGGTAAGCTCAACTCATTACTGAAGGTCCATTTCTTCTTCGGTCTCGTAATTTGATAATACAACCGAATCAACAACGACTCCATTGGGAAAGAGTTTGTGCATACTTCAAAACTTAAAGTCATGTTTACCTGATATGAGATTACACAATAGATTTTGCCATACTTGTACAAGTAAACCATTGCGACGAAGCCACTGCCAACTAGTATTCCGCCGATAACACCAAGAGAGCAATGTGATAAATAATCCATCAGTCTACTCACGAAGGAAGCTGATAGTTGAAACAAAAAATTTAAAATAAAAAGTGTATTGGGATTTAAATGCCATTATGCTTTTGTATTATTTGGTTATTAAGGCTTGATTAATTGCTTCTGTTATTCAAATATTGATATTATCGTATCAAATCGACGGGATAGATGATAACGTGTAGATGACTAGTCTTGGCCAAGTCGTTTGTAATACTCTTTTACTCGCGTGCAAACTGGACATGCCTCAGAGTCCGTTTTTGCCTAACAAGAATGTGTTTGCCTACTGTATTTGATATGCCCAAGGATCTGTCCAATACAAACGTCTTGGACATTCATCCAAACAGGGACGTGAACTTATGTAAACCACATGTTATTATTACCAAATTTCGTGTCATGTGAGATCATGTTTCTTCCACATCAATAAGCGACCGTCTCGCAATGTACAAAACGATCTAACGCCAAGTGAATGATAATAAATACGTTATTTATATAGCGCTAAATCACAAAAGTATCAAAGCGCTTTACAAAAAAAACAGAAACGATAAAAAGAAAATATATACAGTGAAAACAAACCAAAACCTAAAAAAAATAATCCTAAATACCAACACAATTTTTTTTAAAAAAACAATAAGATGTTATTAAAAATACAATAGAAGTTATATCAACAACAGAAAACAATAGGAGCTTATAAAAGTACAATGAGAGGTTATAACAAACAAGAGATTAAACAAAGGTAATATTACGTAAAATAACTTTTCAAAAAATACGTCTTCAAACGACATTTATATATTGGCAGCGTTGGACTGGTTCTGATGTCTTTTTAGGAATGTTCACTGCATGAAGCAAGGCTGGAATTAACATTGTGGGGGAAGTGGACCCAATTGAAAAACCTGATTGGCTTCTTCGCTTTTCCAAAGCAATGTTCCAAAATCAGAGGAAAACATAAGATAGATTGGGAGAAATTTGCAAGACCCTAGCATCCATCGAAAGCTTTGCCGCGGGCGTTCTCGCGGGGGCGGTACAGCAAATAGACACGTGAAAATAGCTTTGTGAAAAAGAAAGATACACTAGGCGGTTCATAATAGGGTATTAACAAGGCTAGTTGAATACACTGAATATGTATAAAGTCTCATTATTTAAACTGACGTACATCTAGATTCAGAATATTAACACTATCAAAATAAAAAAAAAGACCTTATCATGTTAAGCAACAAACGTCATATAGAGCAGAAATTATGAAATTTAATTGTTAGTTTGGTGAATGGAGGCAACTTTGACTTAAAAGTAAATGCGATGTAATATTTGATTTGTTTTAAAGAATCAATTAATTGAACAGTTATAGAAAGTGCCTGCATGTTGTTAACGTTTTAAATAGCAGCCATGTCTAATTAAGCTCTGTGGTATTCATTTTATTTCATATAACTGAAACAATGTCTCGTGACACTTTTAATCTCATGCCTTTCGTGACCGATACTGGATTGAGCACATCCTTTGTAAACTTGATCTGACATCAACGCATAGAAGAAAATATAAAAAAAGAATAATCACCAAAGCAGTTAAATCCAAAGACAAGAGCAAATGAAACCGACACCACTGCCACTTTCGTGTGTAGGTGAAATACAGTTTCGTCGATTATAACACCTATACTTTTGACATATCCTTGTAAGATAAATAGGGCTCCTGCTTTGCTCAAGAAAGCTTTCCACTGGGATGGTGTCATTCTGAAAGAGTTCCTTCTGCTGACAAAATGTATACTGAAATCGATCCTTTGGAAATACATAATGCAGAGCATATATTAATAAACACAATCATGGTCCAAGTTGATATATTGTAAATGATACAGATGTTTGACATGTTATTATGATCTTATTTGAGAGAATTTATTCACCAATCATTTCTCAATGAAAATGATACTCGAGTGAGTATTATAAAAGAGGAGGAAAGACACACCTTTCGCCGTCAGTGATTAAAAGGTAATAGAAATACGTAGTTTTCTATTAACTAGGAAATTATTCAAAAGTTATTCAATTATTTTAAGAATATCATTAATATAAAACTTAACCTATATCTATATACCGTTGTTGACTAAATTATTTAGTTAACTATTTCTTTATGCGATATTTGTTTCAGTCTGTGAAAGAGAAGTTACTGCCGTATAGTTGGGAATTATTAGGACGATTACATATGTAATTATAACATTTGCTTCCTCTAGCCAGGAGTCTAATATATAAAACGTACAGGTTATGTCCTATTTAAGTAGCTTTATCATCAACATACTGTATGATTTCCGATTAATATATTTACAAAATATCCAATACATTCATACTTACCACAGCTGTAGGCTATCAAGATTAAAATCATATCAGTTTTTTATTGTAAAACAATTTTTATAGATATTAAGCAACGTAATAATACCTTCAAGTTACACAATTGTTTGTGCTTGATATATTCTTTGGCATTAAAAAATACAATTAACATTTAATCCTAATTAAAAATGCCAGCAGAAGGCAATATACAAACCATTCTTCAACTCGATGGTTGAGTGAATGAATCCATTCAAACTTATAAAACACCACGAGAGAACCCTGCTGTTAAAAAGAAATGCTCGTGGTAAAATTATTCTCTTTTAATACTAAAATATTATTTCCCAGTAAAAGAAACCGAATGGCGAAACCGACTGGGAGACATAATTAACAAAGAAGAATTTGATGGATGCTGTCATTACACTATCCAAAATTGGATTATCTTCGCTCACTCTCGCTTATGTTGAATGTCTTTGACAATAAGCAACGGGTTTATTCATATCGTACATTAAGTACTCCCTCTTATATATGGCCTACTGAAAGATGTGAAGTTAGATTCGTCCTGCAGTTAGCCAAAAAAATCCGGTTGAAGAAAGGTTGACTGGCCTATAAACAGTGGCGTCACCAGACTTTTCAGTCTGGGGGCACAGGGGGGGCACCAGCATTTGATGGGGGCACTTAGGTGGATACGGATCGGCCTCCTGGGAGAGGGGTCTAAGGGGAGGGGTGCCCCCTCCCTCCCCATTA
Source organism: Apostichopus japonicus (assembly GCF_037975245.1). NCBI lineage: Eukaryota > Metazoa > Echinodermata > Holothuroidea > Aspidochirotida > Stichopodidae > Apostichopus > Apostichopus japonicus. The sequence continues at coordinate 4,032,404 of NC_092576.1, read as the reverse complement.
GAAAATTTCGCATAAGGAGGATGGGCTAGATGCAAAATGGTGCCACATTTGATGCTAAATTCGATCTGAAGATATCTCCAGAAATTGCTATTTTTGAGGTAATGATTTTAACAACGAGCAGAATTTTGCAGAGGATATGAACCACATGCTGTCGATATTATGCCTAACCCTATCAATAGAACCTACATTTGTTGGATTAATGTGTGCATGACCCCCGACTCCTCTCTTGTCCTTCTCATTTTCTCCCATTATCTATTAAGATGTAACAGGTTCCAGCATCGTTATTGGCTCCTATCAGGGATCTCACCATGCAATCCAAAGTTTGATCACACATCGAGTATGGCTCAGTATGCAGGTGTGACCATTCGCCATTTGTTCCTACAAGCATCTGACCTCAAATGACCTCTGCACCCCCTACACAACAGGGTTAATATATGGATCCACAAAAAATACGGGATTCTCAAATTTGTTTCAAAATCAAGGTTAGGGTTCAGAGCAACGATATTACTCATTGGTCCAGAAAAAATAAAGCGCGTTCTTTCATATTCTGATGACAGAATCATGAAAAAGGTCCAGAAATAGTGTTCTCTGGAGAGTAGGGGTGGCCTACTAATATTCAGGAATTTGATTGGACTGCACCTAGTTTATTTCTGAATATTCGTCCTACTTCCTAGGAAATAAAAACACGGCTGCAGCACAGCCAGAACAGGGAAATTCATTGTTTTGAACGATGAGTCATGTAGCTCGCGAAGCGGACGTGTATAGCCGCTGGTAAGGCGTGAGCAATGACACATTCACTGTAAATATCGACACCTGTTGTGATGGCGCGGGTCACGACTTCGATACCCGACGGTCAAGGATAAACTTTTTCATTTTTTCGCAGCTCATTTGAAGAAAATACGAATTACTGTGCTTCTTTGTCCTTATGAAAAACCAACTCAGATGATGGGAGTTGAATATAACAAAATATATATGTATTTTTTTTACCAACCCAAATCTCAGATGGGGGGCACTCGGGGGGGGGGGGGGGCAGGGGGGCACGTGCCCCCTGCCCCCCCCCCCCCCCTTGGCGACGCCACTGCCTATAAACAACACAATAAGGAACGCATTGGATCTCGTTTTCTTTAATCTCGTTTATAACTTAGCTTTTGAGATACTTGTGTATAAAAGTATGATATTTGGTAAACGGAAATGTTAATGTGTTCAAAAATCAGTCCAGTATAGGTTGTATTTTGCACTACTTACAATATTTGAGAAATGACTCATTCAACATTACAGGACAATCTAATAAAGTGGCTGGACTACTTAGCCTAACATACAGACCAACACTCAGTTCCTCAGATTTCAAAACATAGGAAAATATAGCTCCCTTAACCATGTTGCAACTTAACGGTCAATAAGGTCCATATTGACGTGGTATTGTAAAATATATATATATATATATATATATATATATATATATATATATTGTTTTGATCAGTGCGGAGTTCATAAGTAACGGCATTGGATTTAAAATATGATATTATGCAGTTCGTAATCAATTGTTCATGAATACTTTTGCGATGTTTGCGATGAGATATGCAGCTCAGTTGATAACCATTAAAGAAGTGAAGCGCAAAAGTCATCATGCCCAGTAATCGTGGACTTAATATTTGAAGTATTTGTAGATAGTGCTGAGGTTTCTCACCCGGGGTATGTTGTGTATCGTCAGGACAGAAGGGATACTCATAATGGGGTTGGTGGGGGAGTTTTACTGTATGTTACGGATGATATTGTAAGTGTTGAGAAATCTCAGTTGCAAGGGTCTTTTGTTAATTCTGTCTGGTGCGAGTTGTCCACAAACAACTCCAAGAAGTCCAGGGACGTTATCACAGTGGGTGTTGTTTACCGCTCTCCTAACAGCAGCGATGATAATGGTGTCGTGCCGTTTGATTCAATTAGAAAGGCTGCTAAAGTTGATGTTGTTATAATGGGCGACTTTAATTTTCCTGACATTAATTGGATAGATGGTTCTAGTAGTAGGAAAGGTAGTAATTTTCTAGATGTTGTGCAAGATTGCTTTTTACATCAACATGTTACTTTCCCTACTAGGGGGATAACATCCTGGATCTTGTTTTGAGTTCTAATCCAAGCAATGTTGTTGATTTGACCGGTCTATGAAAACTAGGAACTAGTGATCATGATATACTAGCTTTTGATGTTGTTTGCAAGGTCGTAAATTCTGTTAGAAAGGAAAAAGTCCCTGATTTTTCGAGATAAGATACAGAGGCAATTGAAACTTTACTAAAGGGTACAGATTGGATTAATTTGTTTAGAGATATGAGTGCTTCTCAGTCTTGTATTTGTTATTTATGGAAAATCATTATGGAAAATCGTGTTCCGTGGAAGAATCGTCGTCGTAAATGCAGTATGCCTCACTGGATGAATAAGAAAGTTAGATGTGCAATTAGGCAAAAACGTAGAATGTGGAAGTTGTTTAGGAGGACTAAATCTGAATCTCTTTTGGCCAAGTTTAAAATTCATCAGCTGGAGGTAGGATGCTTAGTCTCTGATGCAAAATTGAATTTCGAAAAAAGCATTGCCCTAAAAATTAAGGATAACCCAAAGGCATTCTTTTCTTATGTCAGGTCAAAGCAGAAAGTTAAAGATGCAATTGTTTCTCTTAGGGCACCACGGGCTGATAAGATAGTTACTGATAGTCAGGATCTCTCAGATCTTTTGAACGACTATTTTGTGTCGGTTTTCACAAGGGAAGATACGAGTAGTATTCCAGATTTTCAGGGGGGCAGTGATAGGCCTAAACTGGATACGGTCTTATTTTCGGATGACGTTGTCTTAAAGGAGCTGCTTCGTCTAAATGTTTCTAAAGCTTCTGGACCCGATGCAATCCATCCGTCTTTGCTGAAGACTTTTGCACACCATTTCTGCGTTCCACTCTCGTTGATTTTTAGTAAATTTATGGATGAAGGTTATGTTCCTAGGGACTGGAGATGTGCTAATATTACCCCAATTTTCAATAAGGGTGATAAGACTAAGCCCTGTAATTATAGGCCCGTTAGTCTCACTAGTGTAGTTTGTAAGGTCATGGAGTCTATTGTTAAAAAGTCTTCGGTCTGTCACTTCAGTAGTCAGTCTTTGATCAGAGAGTCTCAACATGGCTTTTGTCAAAAAAGGTCTTGTCTCACTAATATCCTTGAGTTTATGGAAGATGTAACAAGCTCACTAAATAGGCAGAGGTTTGTAGATGTTGTGTTCCTGGATTTCCAGAAGGCCTTTGATAAAGTTCCCCACCAGCGTCTTTTACTTAGGCTGAAGAGCATGGGTGTCATAGGGAATTTACTGTCTTGGATCGGGAATTGGCTTGGTAATAGGGAACATAGGGTGGTAATTAATGGCTGTGCTACTTCTTGGCAGAACGTTACTAGTGGGGTTCCACAAGGGTCTGTATTAGGTCCCCTGTTGTTTGTTGCCTATATAAATGACATCGACGGAGATATTTTGTGTACAGCTAAGAAGTTTGCTGATGACACCAAATTGTATTTCTGAGGTCTCTTCCAAAAGCGATTCTGAGAAATTTCAAGCGGATTTAGATGAGATTTTTTCCTGGTCTCAGGGGTGGCAAATGCTTTTTAATATTGATAAATGTAAGGTAATGCACATTGGTAGTAGTAACCAAAAGTTTACATACAATCTAAATGGTGTGGAGTTACAGGTGAGTCTCTGTTGAAAGAGACCTAGGTATCTACATTGACTCGTCTCTGCAACCTTCTAAACATTGTCTTGAAGCTGCTAAAAGAGGTAATAGGGTTTTAGGTATGATCAAGAGGAACTTCAGTTTTCTGAAAGAGGACATCGTAGTTAGGCTTTATAAGCAGTTGGTTAGGCCTCATCTGGAGTATGTTGTGCAGGCTTGGAACCCTTATTTTGCTAAGGATAAGGAAGTACTCGAAAAGGTCCAGAGGAGGGCTACTAGGATGATTAGTTCCTTAAAGAGGGTTCTTTATTATAGGCGGTTACAACTGTTGAATCTCACCACACTGGAGCTTAGGGGGTTACGTGGGGACTTGATCCAGGTTTTCAAGATTGTGTATGGTTTCGACAATTTATCCTTTACCGACTTTTTCATGTTTGCAAACAGTAGTTGTACTAGAGGTCATTGTCTTAAACTTCAAAAGTCGCATAGTAGGATTAATATTCGGCATAACTTTTTTTCTAATAGGGTTGTGAATGAGTGGAATGGTTTGCCTGAGAAAGTTGTACTTGCAAGTAGTGTCAATGGGTTTAAGAATGCTTTGGACAAGCACTTTAAGCGTTGTAATCGGGTCTGAGTGTTTGTGTCTTCAGTTTTTCCCCCTCTCTTTATAGGGTCCTTGATGGGGACTTAAGTGTCCCTCCTGATCCTTTTTTCTACTAAACTAAACTAACCTCCTTTATTTCACCTCGTAGGCATTCTCATCGTCCAGTCGCGCAGTTCTTTGTCTTACACAGTAGTTACTGTACCAGCTGTGCGTATCGGCTGCCTGTGATGATTTGATTAGTTCGCGTAATTAGTCTCATAATTAAATATCTTCAGATTGAATTTTCTGGTTTTCATCTGCAAAGCCTAAGTCTTACCTGTCTACTCTATATTGGGCAGGTTCAAGCGTACTTCAGGTTGACGCGAATACGACTTTTCTGATCATATATTGGGTTTATTTTGCGTTGATTCACACTTAGCAACAAATACGGAAACGTTAGCCGTAATAAACTAGGTAGTACTACAATACTACCAAGCCTAATATAAGATCTATAGCTACATGTAGTATTGGTACCACCAGGTCTGTAGCATGAGTACTATCAGGCCTAACAGAAAGTAAAAAGCTACATATAGTATTAATACTAATAGGTTAGGCTACCATGCATAATATTAGGTCTATAGCTGCATATAGGCTACCAGGCCTAATGTTATGTACATAGCTACTTATAGTATTAGTACTACCATGCCTAATATTAGGTTTATATTTACATGTAATATTATTACTGATAGGCCAGGCTGCCAGACCTAAAAGTAGGTCAGCAGCGACATATCGTATTAGTACTGATAGGCTTAGCTACCAGGCCTCATATCAGGGCTAAAGCTACATACTGTATGAGTACTAAAAGGCTAGGCTACTAGGCGTAATTCGGTCTATAGTAACATATATAATTAGACTGATAGGCTAGGCTACCAGCCTTACTATTAAGTTAATAGCTATAGATACTATTAGTACTGATAAGCCAGGCTACCAGCCGTAATGCTATGTCTACTGTTAAATATGTTATATGAAATGATAGACTAGGCTACCAGCCGTAATGTTAGGTATATAGCTACACATAGCATTGGTACTGGTAGGCTAGGCTACCAGCCGTAATATTAGGCCCATAGCTACATATAGTATAAGCAATGATAAGATAGGCTACCAGCCGTAGTGAATATAAGGTATATTGCTTCATATAGTATTAGTACCGATAGGCTAGGCTACACGGCCTAATATTAGATTTAAAGCTACATACAGTATTCTTACTGATTGGATAGGATACCAGCCCTAACATTAGGTATGTAGTTATATACACTATTAGTACTGTTAGGCTAGGCTACCAGACGTAATATTATGTCTACTGTTACATATATTATTAGAAATGATAGACTAGGCTGAGCCGTAATATTAGGTATATAGCTACACATAGTATTAGTACTAATATGCTAAGCTACCAGGCCTCATAATCGGTCCATAGCTACATATAGTATTCTCAATGATAGGCTAGTGATAGGCTAGGCTACTAGGCCTAATATTAGATTTATAGCTACAAACAGTGTTAGTAATGATTGGATAGGTAACCAGCCCTAATTTTATGTAAATAGCAACATAATGTATTAGTACTACCAGGACTTATATTAGGTCAATTGCTACATACTGCATTAGTACTGATAGGTTAGGCTACCAGCAGTAATATTAGGTATATAGCCACATATTGTATATTACCAATAGGCTAGGCCATCAACCGTAATATTAGGTTTATAGCTGCAAATAGAATTGATACTGATTGGCTAGGCTACCATGTCTTATATTAGGTCTATTGCTACATACTGTATGAGTACTGTTAGGCAAGGCTACCAGCCGTAATATTCAATCTATAGTTACATATATGATTTGTACTGATAGGCTAGGCTACCAGCCGTAATATAAGGTAGCTAAATGTTGTATTAGTACTGATAGGCTAGGCTACCAGCCGTAATAAAAGTATATAGTTACTATGGTATTAGTACTGATAGGCTAGGCTACCAGGCCTAGCAATAGGTCTATAGCAACATATAGTATTTGGAATGACAGGATAGTCTACGAGCCGTTACATTAGGTATATAGCTACATATTGCATTAGTTCAAATAGGCTAGGATAGCAGGCCTAATGTTAGTTATATAGCTTTATATAGTAGTATTACTGCTACTGGCTAGGCTAACAGCCGTAATATTAATTTTATAGCTACATATAGTTTTGGACTGATAGGCTAGCCTACCAGGCCTAATATTATGTCTTTAGCTTCATATAGTACTTGTACTGATAGACTATGCAAGGTGAGCACCGTCTAAGATATATCAATCAAAGGAAGCAGAATCATCGCCTTGACCAACTGCTACCATTCGATACTATTTTTTTTTTTTTTTTTTTGAAACAGTGGGTGTCACTTACCGTGTCTTGCAGTAACATGCTTTATATTGCCTGGGCTACTGTTTAAGCACATAGCAACCCCATTTGGTCCACAAACGCGCTGTGCGGTCGTATATTAAAATGCTGATTTATTTGCGATAAAGCGTACACTGTAGATACAGTTTGCACGTACGTACGAAAGCGCAAAAAGTTCAAAATGTGTTTATTGTAGAGCAGTATTAAAAATATTAAAAATATGTCAAAACCAAACTTCGTTTATACGATCTCTCGGATATTTATTAGCGGTATATTTTGTAAACTTCATGCAAGTTAGCTACAGTTACCCTTACACCATCACAATTGTTCACATCTCAAACAGAAACTTAAGGTAAACTGTTTTTGTCTTGTGTACTTCAGCTTAAGTAACATATTTTAGCAACATTTTTCGTTAACGTTACATTAAAGGACAAACATTCTTAAATATCTCCAAGTATGGGAGACGGTTGTGTCACAAACAAATGGAATTTCGTTTTACAACTAGCCAAAGAAGCCTGCTTCACATCCAAGAAGGTCAAACCTTAGGGTAATATGACCAAAGTAGGTAATAGGATTCAGTCGAAAGTAGCGAGCGACAATGGGTCGGTCTAAGTAACGACGAGCTACGGTACTTTTATCGAACGTTCCCTCGATTGTCTGTGAAAGAGAAATACATCACGGAATGACGTACGATATTATTTTAAAGATCAAGACGAGCAATTGTATACCTAAGTATGAAGTCACAAGTTGAATTATCGACGGAGAAGGATATCCATTACACTTGCTACTAATTTTACATGATTCAAATGTAGGACGCTTTATTTGGCGAGACGATTCTGTGCCATTTTTTTACAGATCTTATATGACTAATAGGATGCGAAATATTAGTTCTTCTTCAGTTCTAGAGTCATAGCAGAATCTTAAACGGACGAAGAATGCCCAAATGAAACTTGCTTAAACCACATGCACTACTGTTGGACTATCTTGTCGTTCTAATGTATCTCAAATAAAAATAGCTATACGTATGCAGTGTTTATATTAAGACTGTCATCATGATAAGAACATAAGAAGTACATGTATCTGTAAGTGCTTACCGGTGTACTATAGAAAATCTCCCCGTCATTGGAAAAGAGAATTCGGAAAGACGTAACCCACTGGGTGACGTGAGTAAAACCGCGCCCTTGCAGGAGGACACCTGTCACTTGGCGAGGGGAGCCAAAATCTACTTGAATCCATTGCTCACTGCGAAACAGATGAGAACCGACCATAACACATACTGTCTTACGGTACATTTGGGAAGCATTAGGCGACAACATTTTAGAATTATTTAGCTATCGCAACAACAATAAATAATAAAAATATTGAACCATTTTGGTCATAATCAAAATTAAAAATAGACTTGGATATTCATATATTTACATTTAACCTAAGATAGATTCATGAATAAGGAGTCCATGATGATATTTACAAATTTACATTAACTTAAGATAGATTCATGTTTAAGGAGTGCATACTGATTTTGATATATTTACATTTAGCCTAAGATAGCATGATTTATAACGATTCCATAATAATTTATTATTACGTACTGCGGTTTGGCTTGAAAACATAATGTGTTTGCTATGCCACAGTTTCCATCTTAACTTTTGTCCACTCAAGTCCATATCTTCAATAAACACGCTTGGTTCTAATGATATCCTAAATGTTCTGACCATTTAATTCAACTGAACACTTTAAACTAAGCGATCTTAATCCGTCCGTATATCCTATAACAAAATCAGATTTTAGCGTGTTGTCTAAACGACAATGGAAAATCATTACCTTTGTACGATATGTTTAATATGGTAGCAGTTATGAAAATATAATTTACTGTATGTTCATTATGCAGTATTGACATAATTATGTTGTAAATTTCATTTTCTTACGCGTCGGTAGTGGCGGCTCCCCAACCAGAAATTCCCCCTTGATCGTCTTCAAAAAGAGCGGCTCTCTGTGGTCGGTGATTATTGTCGTATGAGCTTGAGGCGGTGATAACTACATCTGAATCACGGTTAACGTTCAGACCGAATCGTTCGCAACATGACCCTTCCGGAGGCGGTTTTACACAATATGCATCGTAATCTGTAAAAATTATATTATCTGATAGTGATTAACGAATTTATTTCGTTCGTTTCATTGTTTTATTAGCCATGATTTCACTTTTCCCATCACTATAGTTCATTGACTGACCATTCATAAACTTATCAAACAAATTGCATGAAGTAATCGTGTGAGACGTTAATTTCCAAATCACCGAATGGTCAGACAGTTGGTATAATTTCCGATGTAATACTTTTCGAGTCATTAACTTGATCAAGTAGAATCTTAACTAGGCCAATATATGTCAATATCAAAGTGATTGATCAAAGAATTTCTGGAAGAAAAAGACTGACACGTTTGGATTCCCTTTCAGAATAATTGATGGTCGCAATTAGTTTCAAGCCAAATTGTGCCGATATTTTTTAATAAAATTCAACATTTTTTGGGCTAAAGAACAGAACTGGATACTTACCTCCTGCAAAAACTGTTGAAAGCACAACAGAAAGCAGACCAATACGCAGAGTAGAAAGGTAAAGCATTGTCTTTGGTCGGTTTGTTGGTTGGTATGTCAAACACTATACTTGAATCTCAGTTCAACTTAAACTAATACTCACATTTTAGAAACACCTCTATTATATACAAACTAGTAGAGGTCAGTTTCAATTTGAAGGAAGCGATGATGTAAATTGATGCATGTTAAAAACAAATAAAAGTAATTTAATACATTTGCTCTAGATTAAGCAGTGTGGTATTTCAAAGTTGCATATACCTCAGCCATGAAAAACAATCTTATAGTTGCTAGACTATTGGCATATACGCATAGCTATACCGTGTACTACACACTGTAAAGCTATGTATGTGGTTCCTTAACAAGAAAATAAGATAGATAGATAGATAGATAGATAGATATTCATTTCGTCCATAAGATATGGAAATTTGTCGCCCTGCAGCAAAACACATAAAAATTAAAGTTATAAAGATACATTCAGAATACAGTAAAATATTAGTATAAACAAAACACAGAGAAGTTGAATGAAAAGGTAAGAATATCAACAACAACAACAATATCCATACATGTGAGAAAAATATACACATATATACATATATAAACAAGATTATAAAACAAAAGAAACCTATCTAACAGCCCTCAGGTTGAAAAAAAAAAACAGAATTGGGTACAAAAGAAAACCTGAATCTGTTATGCTTAGACCGTGGCATGCTAAGTCTGCTGCCTAAACGGCAGAATACATAGTTTTCGAAAAGAGGATGTGTATGGTCTTTTAATATTCCATGGGTTTTCTGGTGCACCATATCAATGTAGAGTTCATAAGTAGTTTTTAAACCAATATCCCTCCCAATAGTACGGCTGGCAGCCCTTACAACCTTCTCTAATTTAATCGAAGAATCCTTTGTAAGCAGCCCGTAAAAACATATAATACTAAAAGTCAGCACGCTTTGTATCACTGACTGGTAAAAAAGTAAAAGAATAGTGTTGTCGACATTAAAATATTTCAGTTTACGTAAAAAGTACAATCGTTGGCAAGCTTTTGATCTAATTGCATCAACCTGGTCTTTGAAGTTAAGTTTACAGTCAATGATAGTACCTAGATATTTATAGTGGTGCACCTTTTCGACAATCTCATCATTAACCCTGATTTGACCATGATCATGTGGCTGTTTTCTGAAGTCAAATACTATCTCCTTAGTTTTTTTGCCATTCAAGTTTAGGTAGTTTTGGTTGCACCAAGTAACAAAATCCTGGATTTCCTTCTCATACGGAGCAACAACATCGTTGTGCAGGTAACATCGTTGTGCAGGTAAGAAGCAATGGTAACTGAAAAAAAAAACTTGTTGAAGTTAATAGACCATTTAAGTATTGTTAATGCATCCCTCTTCAATTTTTCCTTCTTTTTACTTTGGTGTCTATTCAGAGACGGTTCTAGTATTATGAACTCAATGGTGAGTAGTTGCGATAACACACACTTGTCTGTTTTAAGTTATCACGACAAAATATATACGTTGTACAAGTTTCCTATATTTTGAACATATGGAAAACATAAAACAACAAAATATAAGTCTGGAACATAAAAAAAATGACAAACTTAATGAGTGTAAAAGCTGTTTAGTTCATTGCATCAAATATCAAACCATTCCCTTGTTTCTACAAGGCTCTCAGAAATAGCCATGCAAATATATAAAGTATTTTCAAAATAATAACAGAAACACCACTTTTTTTAACAATCAGCGTTGTATCCAATTATCAGCATGCAAATTTTGCGTACATTCAAACGTATGATTTGTTACACCTTACTGATGCACCTCATGGAAAGAAGACATCAATATCCTAAGGCACCTTTTTTGTTCGACCATTTTCTAATCTGGCAGAGTGTTACTGGAAATAACATTGTAATTGATCACAACACTATGGCAATCATCTCGATTTTTCCACCAAATGTAGATTCATGGTAGAGTATTTCAAGAACTTCGATTCAACTTTTACATTTGTTGTCCCAGAAACATTTTATAGTCTCATAGTACACAAAATTAAAACACCAAATTAAACCTCAAACTTTGGTAATTTTTACTTCACTTTTTTTGAAAACTTAACTACTCAAGTTGATACCACATTTTTGTATGAATAAAACGGTATCCAAATGTTGACTGAGCTGCTTTCAATGTCACAGAAAAAAAAATCAAAATTGTAAACTAGCTCCAATTGTTCTGATATTGTCAATGTATATTTATGGACAGGCATCAACGTACAAATTAGTAATAGTGTTATTAATGTCGTAAAAGAAGGCAGACCGCACTGATGACCGGTGCTGTAGCCGAGTGGATAAAGGCATCTGAAATGACTTTCTAAATTGAAAAGATTCCAAATTTGAGTTAAAATGTTGAATTGGAATCCACCCGACGTGAACTAATTTATAATATCATCATAATTGCAATTCAACGGAAAACCTTTTTGTCTTACTTCTCTAATAACATGGTTTGGGGTATTTATATTGCAACAGCTGTTTCTGGTTAAAACGCAGAAGTCTAGTGCAATGAAGTCATCGAAGCCTCAATGCGTTTTGCATTCTGGTTTAGTATGCGCTTGTAATTCCTTGCAATGTATCACACAATCAGCAACGACCGCTTTGACCTCGGTCGGATAACCTTGCTATACTATACGAACATATTATATAACAACTACGGATCAATGGTTGAACAGAGATAATTACTAGGGGAACTATATCACAAGAGAGTGAGCAATATCAATTATATAACCAGGTTCGTCTATGCAGGGAGTTGTTGTGGAATAACAACTCCCTGGTCTATGCAACCACTGAGCGAATTTAGTCTCCCAATAATGATAAAACACATCGTTTGTCACTTTTGCAGTGCATGTAGTACTCACAATCTACACATAAATGACAAAAAACACCTTCAAAAATCGACCGAAATGTGGTAAAGATGGAGACGGTGGTATCAGCGAGTTTTAAAAGCTACTATTTTAGTAGTAAACATACCAATAATGTTATGTGGTGCCGTGTACTATTAATTGACGATAGGCCCTATATCAGTTTCGCGCAATTAATTTACCAGCGGGCATTTCTTTTCAAAGACGACATAAAGAACATTACTACAGAAGTTTTGGTTCTGTCGAAATACTGTGAAACAGGATATAAAATTCATAAAATATTTTTAGAAAAAAGCTGAATGTTTAGATTTAATCGAAGGCGGCTGTAGCACTTTTGATACAATCAGTATTTCCTTCAATCTCAAAGTGAAGGCATGCTAATGTTAGAAATACTACATTCATTTTTCTAAAGGAAGAATAAAGTATCAAACATGCGTTGCGGTTGAGTTAAATTGCCAGCTTGAACGTGGAGATTAATTACATAGGAAAGTAATAAAAACCATTTTCGAAAGTTGAAACTTTATATATTCATTATTCTGTATGATACTAATACAATGTATGAGACCTTGTAAGAGTTAAATCTCAATTTCGTGTCTACAGTTAATTTGAATATAAACAGATTATCAACTCGCAGATCTGTTAAACTCCATAACTTCACTAATAGCAAGATATTCTCCAGATATCTCTTGGAGATAATTACCTCTGATACTTACTCCCCAGATATCCCTGTGACCTTGAGCGTAAGGGCCAATGTATTACAACCTTCACGTCGGGTGGCTTTTGGGATGAGTTTTGTACGATTGAGCACATTTTGTGTATGTTCATTGCGGCTGCATAATGTATTGGCTACTTATTTCCACAAAATATTTAGGTTCAAGAAAGACACACTACATAAGTAGCCAAATTAATCATATCGAAAGGTATAGCTTAGCGCAAGACTGTATTTAAACTTATAATATATTAAAATTAACCCATCAAACAACTTATGCTCAGTAACCTCTCAGTGTGAACAATTATGACAGTCACCGTTATAACGTAATAATAATAATAATAATAATAATAATAATAATAATAATAATAATAATAATAATAATAATAATAATAATAATAATAATAATAATAATAATAATAATAATAATAATAATAATAATAATAATAATAATAATAATAATAATAATAATAATAATAATAATAATAATAATAATAATAATAATAATAATAATAATAATAATGATAATGATAATGATAATACTAATAATAATAATAATAATAATAATAATAATAATATTTTAATATATTAATAATTGCATGTTACAAAGCATGAATTAAAGTACATGTGGTGCAAATATTGCTTCAACTGGGACAATGTTAGACCCCGTCAGGCCTTCCAGGAGCATCGTACGAAACTGTTTACTGCTGATGAAAGAGATTTGTTTACAAGTGACGAAAACTTCAGGCTCTCATTTGCAAAATTAAGGAATTGTAATGATACACAAAAATGATAATGTAATGAATTACCAACTTGTCAGCTATCCAGTGATGGGTAGCGTTTAAATAGTGAGACCTCTATTTGGACTTAGAGACCACATTACTGTTGTGATTTAGTATGTAAGTCAATGGGGCTTTCAAAAGGCTTTTAATCTTTTGAAACAAATATTTGTTTGTTCTTCAATCAGAGCTTTTTTTTAATAGAAAGGGCGCCACCTTTATGTCGAAGTACGTTTACAGTGAAAATCTTCAAACCGGATTGTCACATGGATATTTGTCTAGGAAGCATGGTCATTGTTAGCTTGTTTGAACTCTGAGCAAAATGTTCATTCATATTGTCTTCATGTATCTTCTTGTTTGAATGCAGTATGAGAATTCAGTGGTTGAGATACATATTAACCGAAAAGAAATTTCAAATAAAATGTTACTTTATGGCTTACGTCATTGTATGTACATTGAATTGAGAGAAACGATAATCAAACGCTAACGAAATGTGAATTTTATTGGACAAGTGCATATCATAACAATCAGAATAAATGATGATGTCAGAAGTACCGTGCCACGAATTAGTGAAACATTAAGTCAGGCATTTATACTCTTAGAATCTTGTTCCAACCATTGGTAATGACTGAGGAATGATTCCCTTATTACACACAAACTGAGGATCCGCATAATGACGAGAAATTGAAGATTGCTTTCTTGGGAGGGTTGAGAACTACTATGACGCAATGAATTTGGACAACTACTCATATTGCCAGCAGAAGCCTAATTACAACTGTTGTAATGTAGTAGGCTACTGAGGACTCTTGTATGGTATATTGGGTACCGTCATTACAATCATATTTGTCTAACTATATATCTTATTTGTAACATTATAAACAAGGCGGTTCAAAATCTGTTTAACGCACTTAATAAGGAACTAATGCGGTTCATCAGAGGAGTAATCAGGTTTTTGGTGTGGAGGAGGGGGGTGGGGTGGCACAGTCAAATTTGTGTCCCCATTTTCAGGCACATAGCGGTGGATTGCCGTCCTGGATGAGGGGTATAAGGGGAGGGGTATAACGGAAGGGTTGTTTTTCGTATAGGGATATTCGTGAACTAAAAGTTTCCTCTTTTGGTACAAAAACTTCACCATTTTTTTTTTTAAGAAAAAAACGAAATAGTGAAACTTAATAATTGAATCGATAGAAAGGTCAAATGGGCAACCGGCAACCTTTACATTCATACTGTTTTCGCGTAGCCTTCACACTATTTGCATGCAGGCCATGTATAGTCAGTGTAGTAGCATTCAACGTGACTCAATGCTCGGATAGCCTCAGCAGGTTAATTAATAGAGGCGATGAGGAGTCCGGGAAATTCGAACCTTATACCGATAGATGGCAACACAAACGTTTACTCTTCATTTTTAGCGCTCTCTCGAAAGACTGCCCCCCCCCCCACCCTTCACATTCATCATCTGCCCCATCCCCCAGGTTCGAGTACATTTAGGTTTGTTTTATTTGTTTGTTTGTTTTATTTGTTTTATTTTATTTTATAGTATTTGCACTGATAGGCTAGGCTGCCAGCCGTAATATAAGGTAGCTACATGTTGTATTAGTACTGATAGGCTAGGCTACGAGCCGTTACATTAGGTATATAGCTACATATTGCATTAGTTCAAATAGGCTAGGATAGCAGGCCTAATGTTAGTTATATAGCTTTATATAGTAGTATTACTGCTACTGGCTAGGCTAACAGCCGTAATATTAATGTTATAGCTACATATAGTTTTTGTACTGATAGGCTAGCCTTCCAGGCCTAATATTATGTCTTTAGCTTCATATAGTACTTGTACTGATAGACTATGCAAGGTAAGCACCGTCTAATATATATCAATCAAAGGAAAAAGAATCATCGCCTTGACCAACTGCTACCATTCGATACTATTTTTTTTTTTAAACAGTGGGTGTCACTTACCTTGTCTTGCAGTAACATGCTTTATTTTGCCTGCGCTATACTGTTTAAATTAAGCAAATAGCAACCCCATTCGGTCCACAAACGCGCTGTGCGGTCGTATATTAAAATGCTGATTTATTTGCGATAAAGCGTACACTGTAGATACTGTTTGCACGTACGTACGAAAGCGCAAAAAGTTCAAAATGTGTTTATTGTAGCGCAGTATTGTAGTCTCCATAACATAGTACCCGTATAGCATAACCATACACAAACTGCAAATTCCCGCAGTGTATTCTTTCTAGTTAAAAAGTGATAAATCGTATGATAATTAGTTTGACTGGCAAATGCGTTTCATTTGATTGCTTTTACTACATATCTATAACGAGAAACATATTCCTGTACAAATAAGGTTAATATTATCAATAATTTGTGTTTCAAACAAACCGACGGTAAGATGTGCATACCAACTAATGCAACATTTACTATCGCCAGTTTATCTTAAAAATGATAACGTTCATAAAGTTAAATCATTAGACTCAAAAATAGCTCAAAACAAAATTTCGTTTATACGATCTCTCGGATATTTATTAGCGATATATTTTGTAAACTTCATGCAATCTAGCTACAGTTACCCTTACACCATCACAATTGTTAACATCTCAAACAGAAACTTAAGGTAAACTGTTTGTGTCTTGTGTACTTCAGTTTAAGTAACATACTTTAGCTACATTTTTCGTAAACGTTAAATTAAAGGAATATCATTCTTAAATATCTCAAAGTATTTCACGAACAAGGGAATTTTGTTTTACAACTAGCCAAAGATGCCTGCTTCACATCCAAGAAGGTCAAACCTTAGAGTAATATGACCAAAGTAGGTAATGGGATTCAGTCGAACGTAGCGAGCGACAATGGGTCGGTCTAGGTAACGACGAGCTACGGTGTGTCGATCGAATGTTCCCTCGATAGTCTGTGAAAGAGAAATACATCACGGAATGACGTACGATATTTGAAATACTATTTTGTAGCTCAAGACGAGTGATTGGCAGCATTATTTACCTTGGTATGAAGTCACAAGTTGAAGTAACGATAGAGTATAGGATATCCATTACACTTCCTACTAATTTTACATTATTCAAATGAAGGACTCGTTCATTTGGCGGGACGATTCGATGCCATTTTTTTAAAGATCTAATATGACTAACAGGATGCGAAATATTAGTTCTTCTTCAGTTCCAGAGTCATAACAGAATCTTGAACGGACGAAGAATGCCCAAATGAAAACTTGCTTTAACCAAATACACTACTGTTGGACTATCTTGTCGTTTAATGTATCTCAAATATAGATAGCTATATGTATGAAGTTTTTATATTAAAATCAAATAAAGCTGTTAGTAAACTGCTTATTCACTAGAGAGCCTGTGTAATAGATTGTGTAAAAGTAAGTTGGCCTGACGTTTCGATCCTAGCAGGATCTTCTTCAGAGGCTAAATGACAAGTAACAGTAACAGAGGAGACAAAGACACGCACAGAATACAGACAGGTTAATGAGCATGGTGAACACAATGAGATAGATGAAAGGGGATTATAAGTAGACCAGGGATGGTGAGAAGAAAGCAACAGGGGAAGAGGAGATGTAGGAGATAAACAGTGGAGGGACAAAGCTAAGATTAAAGGCACAAGGTAGGGAATAAACTGGAGAGGGACAAAGACAAAAAGGTGTGGAGAAAAAAGAGTGAAGGGAGCTGTGAGAAGATGAGTGAAAGTGGGGGGGAGGGGGGAGAAGGAGTAGGGAACACATGATAAGAACGTAAGAAATACAGGTATCTGTTAGTGCTTACCGGTGTACTATAGAAAATCTCCCCGTCATTGGAAAAGAGAATTCGGAATGACGTAACCCACTGGTTGCAACATCCGGCACCTCGCCCTTGCAAGAGGACACCTGTCACTTGGCGAGGGGAGCCAAAATCTACTTGAATCCATTGCTCACTGCGAAACAGATGAGAACCGACCATAAGAACATACTTTCTTACGGTACATTTCTTCTTACGGGAAGCATTAGACGACAACATTTTAGAATTATTTAGCTATAGCAACAGAAAAAAATCATCATAATAATATTGAACCATTTTTGTCATAATATAGATATGGATTTTCATATATTTAAATTTAACCTAAGATAGATTCTTTAGTAAGATGTCCATGATGATATTTACAAATTTACATTAACATTAAGATAAAATCATGAGTGCAAATCGATTTTGATATATTTGCATTCATCCTAAGATAATAAGAATGATTTATTGCGAGTCCATAATGATTTATTTTTACATACTACAGTTTTGGCTTGAAAACATAATGTGTTTGCTATGCCACAGTTTCGATCTTAACTTTTGCACAGACCAGTCCATATCTTCAATAAACATGCTTTGTTTTAATGATATCACAGTTGTTCTGACTATTTAATCCACCTAAACACTTGAACCTCAACGATGCGTATTGTAATCCATCCCTATATCCTATTACAAAATTAAATGTTAGCATGTTGTCTAAGCAACAATGAAAAATCATTACCTTTGTACGATATGTATAATATAGTAGCAGTTATGAAAATATAATTTACTGTATGTTCATTATATAGTATTGACATAAATATGTTGTTAATTTCATTTTCTTACGCGTTGTTAGTGGCGGCTGCCCAACCAGCAATTCCCCCAACCTCAGCTTCAAAGAGAGCGGCTCTGTCTGGGCCGTATCCACTGTTGTATGTGGTTGAGGCGGTGATGACTACATCGGAATCACGGTTAACATTCAGACCGAACCGTTTGCAACATGACCCTTCCGGAGCCGGTTTTACACAATATTCATCGCAATCTGTAAAAATTATATTATCTGATAGTGATTAACGAATTTCCTTTGTTCGTTTCATTGCTTTATTAGCCATGATTTCACTTTTCTCATCACTATAGTTCATTGACTGACCATTCATAAACTTATCAAACAAATTGCATGAAGTAATCGTGTGAGACGTTAATTTCCAATTCACCGAATGGTCAGACAGTTGGTGTCATTTCCGATGTAATACTTTTCGAGTCATTAACTTGATCAAGTAGAATCTTAACTAGGCCAATATATGTCAATATCAAAGTGATTGATTAAAGAATTTCTGGACGAAAACAACTGATACGTTCGGATTCTCTTTCAGACTAATTGTTGATCGAAATTAGTATCAAGCCGAAATGTGTCGAGATTTTTTATTAAAACTTCAAGCATTTTTTTCTCAAGAACAGAACTGGATACTTACCTCCTGCAAAAACTGTTGAAAGCACAACAGAAAGCAGACCGATACGCAGAGTAGAAAGGTAAAGCATTGTGTTTGGTCGGTATGTTGGTTGGACGATGAAACACTAAACTTGTTCAACTTAAACTAATACTCACATTTTAGAAACACCGCTATTATATACATACTAGTAGAGGTTACGTTTCAATTTGAAGGACGCGATGATGTAAATTGATACGAGTTAAAATCAAATAAAAGTAATTTAATATATAGGCCATAGATTAAGCAGTGTGGTAATTCAAATTTGCATATACCTCAGCCTTGAAAAAACAATCTTACAGTTGTCGTTGCTAGACTATTGTTATATACGCATAGCTATACCGTGTACTACGCACTGTACAACTATGTATGTGTATCCTTAACAAGGAAATAAGAAGCAATGGTAACTGGAAAAAAAATACTTGTTGAAGTTAATTGAGCATTTAAGTATCGTTAATGCATCCCTCTTCAGTTTTTGATTGCCTTTTCTTGGTTGGTGTCTATTCAGAGACGGTTCTAATATGATGAACTCAATGATGAGTAGTTGCGATAGCAAACACTTGTCAGGGCCGCAAGTAATGCCTGTCTACTCACGTTATTGAACTAAGCGTTTAAGTTATAACGACAAAATATATACGTTGTTTACAGGTTTCCTTTATTTTCAACATATGGAAAACATAAAACAACAAATAATTATTTCTGGAACATAACAAAAATGACAAACTAAATGCGTGTAAAAGCTGATTAGTTCATTGCATCAAAATATCAAAACCATTCCTTTGATTTCACAAGGCTCTCAGAAATAGCCATGCAAATATATAAAGTATTTTCAAAATAATAACAGAAACACCACTTTTTTCAACAATCAGCGTTGTATCCAATTATCAGCATTCAAACTTTCCGTACACTCAACCGTATGATTTGTTACACATTATTGGTGAACTAATGGAAAGAAGACAAAAAATATCCTAAGGCACCTTTTTTGTTCGACCATTTGCTAATCCAGCAGAGTGTTACTCGATATAACATTGTAATTGATCACAACACTATGGCAATCATCTCGATTTTGCCACCAAATGTAGATTCATGGGAGAGATTATTAAAAGAACTTCGATTCAACTTTTACATTTGTCGTCCCAGAAACCTTTTATAGTCTTATAGTACACACTGTTAAAACACCAACTTAAAACTCAAACTTTTGGTAATTTTTACATCACTTTTTATTAAGTAAAACTTAAGTACTCAATTTGATACCACACTTTTGTATGAATAAAACGGTATCCAAATTTTGAATGAGCTGCTTTCAATGTCCTAGAAAAAGTTTTCAAAATTGTAAACTAGCTCCAATTGTTCTGATGTTGTCAATGTATATTTATGGACATGCATCCACATACAAATTAGTAAAAGTATTATGAATGTCGTAAAAGAAGGCAGACCGCACTGATGTTATAACGGTGACTGTCATAATTGTTCACACTGAGAGGTTACTGAGCATTAGTTGTTTGATGGGTTAGTTGTAATGCATTCTAAGTTTAAATACAGTCTTGCGCTAAGCTATACCTTTCGATTTGATTAATTTGGCTACTTATGTAGTGTCTTTCTTGAACCTAAATATTTTGTGGAAATGAGTAGCCAATACATTATGCAGCCGCAATGAACATACACAACATGTGCTCACTCGTACAAAAGTCATCCCAAAAGCCACCCGACGTGAAGGTTGTAATCCATTGGCCCTTACGGGCTTCGCCCACATTCGTGGTCGCTCAATGTCACAGGGATATCTGGGGAGTAAGTATCAGAGGTCATTACCTCCCAGAGATATCTGGAGAATATCTTGCTATTAGTGAAGTTATGGAGTTTAACAGATCTGCGAGTTGATAATCTGTTTATATTCAAATTAACTGAAGACACGAAATTGAGATTTAACTTTTACAAGGTCTCATACATTGTATTAATATCATACAGAATAATAAATATATCATGTTTCAACTTTCGAAAATGGTTTCTATTACTTTCCTATGTAATTAATCTCCACGTTCAAGCTGGCAATTTAACTCAACTTGATACTTTATACTTCCTTTAGAAAAATGAAGGTGGTATTTCTAACATTAGCATGCCTTCACTTTGAGATTGAAGGAAATACTGATTGTATCAAAAGTACAGCCGCCTTCGATTAAATCTAAACATTTAGCATTTTTTAAAAATATTTTATGAATTTTATATCCTGTTTAACAGTGTTTCGACAGAACCAAAACTTCTGTAGTAATGTTCTTTATGTCGTCTGTGAAAGGAAATGCCCGCTGGTAAATTAATAGCGCGAAACTGATATAGGGCCTATCGTCAATTAATAGTACACGGCACCACATAACATTATTGGTATGTTTACTACTAAAATAGTAGCTTCTAAAACTCGCTGATACCACCGTCTCCATCTTTACCACATTTTGGTCGATTTTTGAAGGTGTTTGTCGTCATTTATGTGTAGTTTGTGAGTACTACATGCACTGCAAAAGTGACAAACAATGTGTTTTATCATTATTGGGAGACTAAATTCGCTCAGTGGTTGCATAGACGAACCTGGTTATATAATTGATATTGCTCACTTTCAATGTGATATAGTTCCCCTAGTAATTATCTGTGTTCAGCCATTGATCCGTAGTTGTTATATAATATGTTTGTATAGTATGGCAAGGTTATCCGACCGAGGTCAAAGCGGTCGTTGCTGATTGTGTGATACATTGCATGCAAAACTAAACCAGAATGCAAAACGCATTGAGGCTTCGATGACTTCATTGCACTAGACTTCTGCGTTTTAACCAGAAACAGCTGTTCCAATATAAATACCCCAAACCATGTTATTAGAGAAGTAAGACAAAAAGGTTTTCCGTTGAATTGCAATTATGATGATATTATAAATTAGTTCTTGTCAGATCCCGTTAGTCTACAAACGTGTCTTAACATTTATAATATTCAAATTCTGCCAGTGATTTTTTGGTGAGAAATATTGTTCAGCCACAACACAATATCCATTTAAAAATTTAACTCAAGGAGATAGGTTATACAAATGCAGAGCACAATGCCATTTTTGCATGGGAGGTTATATTTAATGCACATTGTAGTATATGAATATTTCCAGTAACGTTCGGACAAGCAGGAATGAAATTAATAATGATGGTATGATTTTACCAATAATAACATAACATAAATGAGCAGTCTTGAAGTGAGCACTACAAAACCAATGTAAGCTGATATTTGAAATTATCAAGCGACTGAGAATAAAACAAATAATAATAAGTAACTTCGAACAACCAGGTAAAAAATAAAAGATCAAATGTTTGCACTCTCAGATCTCAATGTGAATTAAACTTAAGGACCGTATTCACAATAAAGAAAAGACATCAACAACAGTTTATAGCCCATATAATTAGTTCCCCTGGGTCCATGATCCGTTCACAATACTGATTTACTTTACCTACACATATTTTCCAGAGTATATATCTAATAAAGGGCCGAAAAGAAGACGGAGAACCTCTTTTTTGATGTGATATCAATCAGGATTTGTTTTTGTGTGGCTTGCATGTTAAAAAGGTATGAATAAAAGTACATGTGGTGCGAATATTGCGTCAAATGGGACAATGTTAGACCCCGTCAGGCCTTCCAGGAGCATCGTAAGAAACTGTTTACTGCTGAGGAAAGAGATTTGTTTACAAATGACGAAAACTTCAGGCTCTCATTTGCAAAATTAAGGAATTGTAATGATACGAAAAATTGATAATGTAATGAATTAACAACTTGTCAGCTATCCAGTGATGGGTAGCGTTTAGATAGTGAGACCTTTTTTTGGACTTAGAGACCACATTACTGTTGTGATTTAGTATGTAAGTCAATGGGGCGCAACCTTTATGTCGAAGTACGTTTACAGTGAAAATGTTCAAACCGGATTGTCACATGGATATTTGTCTAGGAAGCATAGTCATTGTTAGCTTGTTTGAACTCTGAGCAAAATTTTTATTCATCTTGTCTTCATGTATCTTCTTGTTTGAATGCAGTATGAGAATTCAGTGGGTGAGATACATAGTACCCGAATATAAATTTCAAATAAAATGATACTTTACGGCTTACGTCATTGTATGTACATTGAATTGAGAGAAACGATAATCAAACAGTAACGAAATGTGAATTTTATTGGACAAGTGCATATCATGACAATCAGAATAAATGATGATGTCAGAAGTACCGTGCCACGAATTAGTGAAACATTAAGTCAGGCATTTATACTCTTAGAATCTTGTTCCAACCATTAGTAAAGACTGAGGAATGATTCCCTTATTACACACAAACTGAGGATCCGCATTATGACGAGAAATTGAAGATTGCTTTCTTGGGAGGGTTGAGAACTACTATGACGCAATGAATTTGGACAACTACTCATATTGCCAGCAGAAGCCTAATTACAACTATTTGAATGTAGTACTGAGGACTCTTGTATGGTATATTGGGTACCGTCATTACAATCATATTTGTCTAACTATATATATTATTTGTAACATTATAAACAGAGCGGTTCAAAATCTGTTTAACGCACTTAATAAGGAACTATTGCGGTTCATCAGAGGAGTAATCAGGTTTTTGGTGTAAAGGAGGGGGGTGGGGTGGCACAGTCAAATTTGTGTCCCCATTTTCAGGCACATTGCGGTGGATTGCCGTCCTGGATGAGGGGTATAAGGGGAGGGGTATAACGGAAGGGTTAATTGTTTTTCGTATAGGGATATTCGTGTACTAAAAGTTTCCTTTTTTGGTACAAAAACTTCACCATTTTTTTTTTTTAGAAAAAACGAAATAGTGAAACTTAATAATTGAATCGATAGAAAGGTCAAATGGGCAACCGGCAACCTTTACATTCATACTGTTTTCGCGTAGCCTTCACACTATTTGCATGCAGGCCATGTATAGTCAGTGTAGAAGCAATCAACGTGACTCAATGCTCGGATAGCCTCAGCAGGTTAATGAATAGAGGCGATGAGGAGTCCGGGATGTTCGAACCTTATACCGATAGATGGCAACACAAACGTTTACTCTTCATTTTTAGCGCTCTCTCGAAAGACTGCCCCCCCCCCACCCTTCACATCCATCATCTGCCCCATCCCCCAGGTTCGAGTACATTTAGATTTGTTTTATTTGTTTGTTTGTTTTACTTGTTTTATTTTATTTTATAGTATTTGCACTGATAGACTAGTCTGCCAGCCGTAATATAATGTAGCTACATGTTGTATTAGTACTGATAGGCTAGGCTACGAGCCGTTATATTAGGTATATAGCTACATATTGCATTAGTTCAAATAGGCTAGGATAGCAGGCCTAATGTTAGTTATATAGCTATATATAGTATTATTACTGCTACTGGCTAGGCTAACAGCCGTAATATTAATTTAATAGCTACATATAGTTTTTGTACTGATAGGCTAGCCTATCAATCCTAATATTATGTCTTTAGCTTCATATAGTACTTGTACTAATAGATTATGCAATGTAAGCACGTACGTACGTACGTACGAAAGCGCAAAAAGTTCAAAATGTGTTTATTGTTGCGCAGTATTGTAGTCTCCATAACATAGTACCGTCGCATAACCATACACAAACTGCAAATTCCCGCAGTGTATGCTTTCTAGTTAAAAAGAGATAAATCATATGATAATTAGTTTGACTGGCAAATGCGTTTCATTTGATTGCTTTTACTACATATCTATAACGAGAAACATATTCCTCTGCAAATAAGGTTAATATTATCAATAATTTGTGTTTCAAACAAACCGACGGAAAGATGTGCATACCAACTGATGCATCATTTACTATCGCCAGTTTACCTTAAAAATGTTAACGTTAACGTTAATTATGGCAGTAACACGTTCATAAAGTTAAATCATTAGACTTAAAAATAGCTCAAAACAAAATTTCGTTTATACGATCTCTCGGATGTTTATTAGCGGTATATTTTGTAAACTTCATGCAATCTAGCTACAGTTACCCTTACACCATCACAATTGTTACCATCTCAAACAGAAACTTAAGGTAAACTGTTTGTGTCTTGTGTACTTCAGTTTAAGTAACATACTTTAGCTACATTTTTCGTAAACGTTAAATTAAAGGACAATCATTCTTAAATATCTCAAAGTATGGGAGACGGTTATTTCACGAACAAAGGAATTTTGTTTTACAACTAGCCAAAGATGCCTGCTTCACATCCAAGAAGGTCAAACCTTAGAGTAATATGACCAAAGTAGGTAATAGGATTCAGTCGAACGTAGCGAGCGACAATGGGTCGGTCTAAGTAACGACGAGCTACGGTGTGTCGATCGAATGTTCCCTCGATGGTCTGTGAAATAGAAATACATCACGGAATGACGTACAATATTTTGTTGAAGCTCAAGACGAGCAATTGTATACCTAAGTATGAAGTCACAAGTTGAAGTAACGATAGAGTATAGGATATCCATTACACTTCCTACTAATTTTACATTATTCAGATGAAGGACTCGTTCATTTGGCGAGACGATTCGATGCCATTTTTTTACAGATCTAATATGACTAACAGGATGCGAAATATTAGTTCTTCTTCAGTTCCAGAGTCATAACAGAATCTTGAACGGACGAAGAATGCCCAAATGAAAACTTGCTTTAACCAAATACACTACTGTTGGACTATCTTGTCGTTTAATGTATCTCAAATATAGATAGCTATATGTATGAAGTTTTTTATATTAAAATCAAATAAAGCTGTTAGCAAACTGCTTATTCACTAGAGAGCCTGTGTAATAGATTGTGTAAAAGTAAGTTGGCCTGACGTTTCGATCCTAGCAGGATCTTCTTCAGAGGCTAAATGACAAGTTACAGTAACAGAGGAGACAAAGACACGCACAGAATACAGACAGGGTAATGAGCACGGTGAACACAATGAGATAAATGAAAGGGGATTATAAGTAGATCAGGGATGGTGAGAAGAAAGCAACAGGGGAAGAGGAAATGTAGGAGATAAACAGTGGAGGGACAAAGCTAAGATTAAAGGCACAAGGTAGGGAATAAACTGGAGAGGGACAAAGACAAAAAGGTGTGGAGAAAAAAAGAGGGAAGGGAGCTGTGAGAAGATGAGTGAAGTGGGGGGGGGGGGGAGAAGGAGTAGGGAACACATGATAAGAACGTAAGAAATACAGGTATCTGTTATTGCTTACCGGTGTACTATAGAAAATCTCCCCGTCATTGGAAAAGAGAATTCGGAATGACGTAACCCACTGGTTGCAACATCCGGCACCGCGCCCTTGCAAGAGGACACCTGTCACTTGGCGAGGGGAGCCAAAATCTACTTGAATCCATTGCTCACTGCGAAACAGATGAGAACCGACCATAAGAACATACTTTCTTACGGTACATTTTTTCTTACGGGAAGCATTAGACGACAACATTTTAGAATTATTTAGCTATACAAACAGCAACAAATCATAATAATAATATTGAACCATTTTTGTCATAATATAGATATGGATTTTCATATATTTAAATTTAACCTAAGATAGATTCTTTAGTAAGAAGTCCATGATGATATTTACAAATTTACATTAACATTAAGATAAAATCATGAGTGCAAATCGATTTTGATATATTTGCATTCATCCTAAGATAATAAGAATGATTTATTGCGAGTCCATAATGATTTATTTTTACATACTACGGTTTTGGCTTGAAAACATAATGTGTTTGCTATGCCACAGTTTCGATCTTAACTTTTGTACAGACCAGTCCATATCTTCAATAAACAAGCTTTGTTTTAATGATATCACAATTGTTCTGACTATTTAATCCACCTAAACACTTGAACCTCAACGATGCGTATTGTAATCCATCCTTATATCCTATTACAAAATTAAATGTTAGCATGTTGTCTAAGCAACAATGAAAAATCATTACCTTTGTACGATATGTATAATATGGTAGCAGTTATGAAAATATAATTTACTGTATGTTCATTATATAGAATTGACATAATTATGTTGTTAATTTCATTTTCTTACGCGTTGTTAGTGGCGGCTGCCCAACCAGCAATTCCCCCAACCTCAGCTTCAAAGAGAGCGGCTCTGTGTGGTCCGTGATTATGGTTGTAGGAGGTTGAGGCGGTGATGACTACATCTGAATCACGGTTAACGTTCAGACCGAACCGTTCGCAACATGACCCTTCCGGAGCCGGTTTCCCACAATATTCATTGCAATCTGTAAAAATGATATTATTCGATAGTGATTAACGAATTTCTTTCGATAGTTTCATTGCTTTATTAGCCATGATTTCACTTTTCCCATCGTTATATTTCAAGTGAGAAGATTTACCACTCATAAACAGAAGCTTATCAAAAAAATTGCATGAAGTAATCGTGTGAGACGTTAATTTCCAATTCACCGAATGCTTAGACATTTGGTATAATTTCCGATGTAATACATTTCGAGATATTAACTTGATCAAGTAGAATCTTAACTAGGCCTATATATTTAAATATCAAAGTGATTGATTAAGTAATTTCTGGACGAAAACAACTGATACGTTCGTATTCTCTTTCAGACTAATTGATGATCGCAATTAGTTTCAAGCCAAATTGTGTCGAGATTTTTTTATTAAAAACTGTAAGCATTTTTTTCTAAAGAACAGAACTGGATACTTACCTCCTGCAAAAACTGTTGAAAGCACAACAGAAAGCAGACCAATACGCAGAGTAGAAAGGTAAAGCATTGTCTTTGGTCGGTATGTTGGTTGGTCGATGAAACACTTTACTTGAGTCTCAGTTCAACTTAAACTAATACTCACATTTTAAAAACACCGCTATTATAAACATACCAGTAGAGGTTAAGTTTCAATTTGAAGCATGCGGTGATGTAACTTGATGCGTGTTAAAATCAAACAAAAGTAATTTAATATATAGGCCATAGGTTAAGCAGTGTTGTATTTCAAATTTGCATATACCTCAGCCTTGAAAAAAAAAATCTTATAGTTGTCGTTGCTAGACTATTGTTATATACGCATAGCTATACCGTGTACTACGCACTGTAAAAGTATGTATGTGTATCCTTAACAAGAAAATAAGAAGCAATGGTAACTTAAAAAAGACTTGTTGAAGTTAATTGAGCATCTAAGTATCGTTAATGCATCCCTCTTCAGTTTTTGATTGCCTTTTCTTGGTTGGTGTCTATTCAGAGACGGTTCTAATATGATGAACTCAATGGTGCGTAGTTGCGATAGCAAACACTTGTCAAGGCCGCAAGTAATCCCTGTCTACTCACGTTATTGAACTAAGCGTTTAAGTTATAACGACAAAATATATACGTTGTTTACAGGTTTCCTTTATTTTGAACATATGGAAAACATAAAACAACAAATAATTATTTCTGGAACATAACAAAAATGACAAACTAAATGCGTGTAAAAGCTGATTAGTTCATTGCATCAAAAAGTCAAAGGAATGTTAAATATCAAAACCATTCCTTTGATTTCACAAGGCTCTCAGAAATAGCCATGCAAATATATGAAGTATTTAAAAATAATAACAGAAACACCACTATTTTTTAACAATCAGCGTTGTATCCAATTATCAGCATTCAAACTTTCCGTACACTCAACCGTATGATTTGTTACACATTATTGGTGCAACTAATGGAAAGAAGACAAAAAATATCCTAAGGCACATTTTTGGTTCGACCATTTGCTAATCCAGCAGAGTGTTACTCGATATAACATTGTTATTGATCACAACACTATGGCAATCATCTCGATTTTTCCACCAAATGTAGATTCATGGAAGAGTATTTTAAGAACTTCGATTCAACTTTTACATTTGTCGTCCCAGAAACCTTTTATAGTCTTATAGTACACACAGTTAAAACATCAAATTAAAACTCAAACTTTGGTAACTTTTACTACACTTTTTATTAAGTAAAACTTAACTACTCTTGTTGATACCACATTTTTGTATGAATAAAACGGTATCCAAATTTGACTGAGATGCTTTCAATGTCACAGGAAATTGTTTCAAAATTGTAAACTAGCTCCAATTGTTCTGAGTTGTGTCAATGTATATTTATGGACAGGCATCAACGTGCAAAATAGTAATAGTGTTATTAATGTCGTAAAAGAATTCAGACCGCACTGATGTTATAACTGTGACTGTCATAATTGTTCACATTGGGAGGTTACTGAGCCTTAGTTGTTTGATGGATCAGTTTAAATGCATTATAAGTTTAAATACAGTCTTGCGCTAAGCTATACCTTTCGATATGATTAATTTGGCTACTTATGTAGTGTGTCTTTCTTGAGCCTAAATATTTTGTGGAAATAAGTAGACAATACATTATGCAGCCGCAATGAACATACACAAAATGTGCTCACTCGTACAAAACTCATTCCAAAAGCCACCCGACGTGAAGGTTGTAATCCATTCGCCCTTACGGGCTTCGCCCACATTCGTCGTCGCTCAAGGTCACAGAGATATCTGGGGAGTAAGCATCAGAGGTAATTATCTCCCAGAGATATCTGGAGAATATCTTGCTATTAGTGAAGTTATGGAGTTTAACAGATCTGCGAGTTGATAATCTGTTTATATTCAAATTAACTGAAGACACGAAATTGAGATTTAACTTTTACAAGGTGTCATACATTGTATTAATATCATACAGAATAATAAATATATCATGTTTCAACTTTCGAAAATGGTTTCTATTACTTTCCTATGTAATTAATCTCCACGTTCAAGCTGGCAATTTAACTCAACCACAACGCATGTTTGATACTTTATACTTCCTTTAGAAAAATGAAGGTGGTATTTCTAACATTAGCATGCCTTCACCTTGAGATTGAAGGAAATACTGATTGTATCAAACGTACAGCCGCCTTCGATTAAATCTAAACATTTAGCATTTTTTAAAAATATTTTATGAATTTTATATCCTGTTTAACAGTATTTCGACAGAACCAAAAGTTCTGTAGTAATGTTCTTTATGTCGTCTTTGAAAGGAAATGCCCGCTGGTAAATTAATAGCGCGAAACTGATATAGGGCCTATCGTCAATTAATAGTACACGGCACCACATAACAGTATTGGAATGTTTACTACTAAAATAGTAGCTTTTAAAACTCGCTGATACCACCGTCTCCATCTTTACCACATTTCGGTCGATTTTTGAAGGTGTTTGTTGTCATTTATGTGTAGTTTGTGAGTACTACATGCACTGCAAAAGTGACAAACAATGTGTTTTATCATTATTGGGAGACTAAATTCGCTCAGTGGTTGCATAGACGAACCTGGTTATATAATTAATATTGCTCACTGTCTTGTGATATAGTTCCTCTAGTAATTATCTCAGTTCAGCCATTGATCCATAGTTGTTATATAATATGTTTGTATAGTATGGCAAGGTTATCCGACCGAGGTCAAGGCGGTCGTTGCTGATTGTGTGATACATTGCAAGGAATTACAAGCGCATACTAAACCAGAATGCAAAACACATTGAGGCTTCGATGACTTCATTGCACTAGGCTTCTGCGTTTTAACCAGAAACAGCTGTTCCAATATAAATACCCCAAACCATGTTATTAGAGAAGTAAGACAAAAAGGTTTTCCGTTGAATTGCGATTATGATAATGTTATAAATTAGTTCTTGTCAGATCCCGTTAGTCTACAAACGTGTCTTAACATTTATAATATTCAAATTCTGCCAGTATATTTTTGGTGAGAAATATTGTTCAGCCACAACACAATATCCCTTTAAAAATTGAACTAAACGAGAGAAGTTATACAAATGCAGAGCACATTGCCATTATTGCATAGGAGGTTATATTTAATGCACATCGTAGTATATGAATATTTCCAGAAACGTTCTGGACAAGCAATATTGAAATTAATATTAATGGTATGATTTTACCAATAATAACAAAACATAAATGAGTCTTGAAGTGAGCACTACAAAACCAAGTTGATTATCAATCGACTGAGAATAAAACAAATAATAATAAGTAATTTCGAACACCAGGTAAAAAATAAAAGATCAAATGTTTGCACTCTCAAATCTCAATGTGAATTACACTAAACGACCGTATTCACAATAAAGAAAAAACATCAACAACAGTTTATAGCCCATATTGTTAGTTCCCCTGGGTCCATGATCCGTTCACAATACTGATTTACTTTACCTACACATATTTTCCAGAGTATATATCTAATAAAGGGCCGAAAAGAAGACGGAGAACCTCTTTTTTGATGTGATATCAATCAGGATTTGTTTTTGTGTGGCTTGCATGTTAAAAAGGTATGAATAAAAGTACATGTGGTGCGAATATTGCGTCAACTGGGACAATGTTAGAACCCGTCAGGCCTTCCAGGAGCATCGTACGAAACTGTTTACTGCTGAGGAAAGAGATTTGTTTACAAATGACGAAAACTTCAGGCTCTCATTTGCAAAATTAAGGAATTGTAATGATACGAAAAATTGATAATGTAATGAATTAACAACTTGTCAGCTATCCAGTGATGGGTAGCGTTTAGATAGTGAGACCTCTTTTTGGACTTAGAGACCACATTATTGTTGTGATTTAGTATGTAAGTCAATGGGGCTTTCAAAAGGAATTTAATCTTTTGAAACAAATATTTGTTTGTTCTTCAATCAGAGCTCTTTTTAATAGAAAGGGCGCCACCTTTATGTCGAAGTACGTTTACAGTGAAAATGTTCAAACCGGATTGTCACATGGATATTTGTCTAGGAAGCATGATCATTGTTAGCCTGTTTGAACTCTGAGCAAAATGTTCATTCATCTTGTCTTCATGCATCTTCTTGTTTGAATGCAGTATGAGAATTCAGTGGGTGAGATACATATTACCCGAAAAGAAATTTCAAATAAAATATTACTTTACGGCTTATGTCATTGTATGTACATTGAATTGAGAGAAACGATAATCAAACAGTAACGAAATGTGAGTTTTATTGGACAAATCCATATCATGACAAGCAGAATAAATGATGATGTCAGAAGTACCGTGCCACGAATTAGTGAAACATTAAATCAGGCATTTATACTCTTAGAATCTTGTTCCAATCTTTGGTAATGACTGAGGAATGATTTCCTTATTACACACAAGCTGAGGATCCGCATAATGACGAGAAACTGAAGATTGCTTTCTTGGGAGGGTTGAGAACTACTATGACGCAATGAACTTGGACAACTACTCATATTGCCAGCAGAAGCCTAATTACAACTATTTGAATGTAGTACTGAGGACTCTTGTATGGTATATTGGGTACCGTCATTACAATCATATCTGTCTAACTATATATATTATTTGTAACATTATAAACAGAGCGGTTCAAAATCTGTTTAACGCTCTTAAGAAGGAACTATTGCGGTTCATCAGAGGAGTAATCAGGTTTTTGGTGTGGAGGAGGGGGTGGGGTGGCACAGTCAAATTTGTGTCCCCATTTTCAGGCACATAGCGGTGGATTGCCGTCCTGGATGAGGGGTATCAGGGGAGGGGTTTAACGGAAGGGTTGTTTTCGTATAGGGATATTCGTGTACTAAAAGTTTTCTTTTTTGGTACAAAAGCTTCACCATTTTTTTTTTAGAAAAAACGAAATAGTGAAACTTCATAATTGAATCGATAGAAAGGTCAAATGGGCAACCGGCAACCTTTACATTCATACTGTTTTCGCGTAGCCTTCACACTATTTGCATGCAGGCCATGTATAGTCAGTGTAGAAGCAATCAACGTGACTCAATGCTCGGATAGCCTCAGCAGGTTAATGAATAGAGGCGATGAGGAGTCCGGGAAATTCGAACCTTATACCGATAGATGGCAACACAAACGTTTACTCTTCATTTTTAGCGCTCTCTCGAAAGACTGCCCCCCCCCCACCCTTCACATTCATCATCTGCCCCATCCCCCAGGTTCGAGTACATTTAGGTTTGTTTTATTTGTTTGTTTGTTTTATTTGTTTTATTTTATTTTATAGTATTTGCACTGATAGGCTAGGCTGCCAGCCGTAATATAAGGTAGCTACATGTTGTATTAGTACTGATAGGCTAGGCTACGAGCCGTTACATTAGGTATATAGCTACATATTGCATTAGTTCAAATAGGCTAGGATAGCAGGCCTAATGTTAGTTATATAGCTTTATATAGTAGTATTACTGCTACTGGCTAGGCTAACAGCCGTAATATTAATGTTATAGCTACATATAGTTTTTGTACTGATAGGCTAGCCTACCAGGCCTAATATTATGTCTTTAGCTTCATATAGTACTTGTACTAATAGATTATGCAATGTAAGCACCGTCTAAGATATATCAATCAAAGTACGCAGAATCATCGCCTTGACCAACCACTACCATTCGATACTATTTTTTTTTTTTTTGAAACAGTGGGTGTCACTTACCTTGTCTTGCAGTAACATACTTTATTTTGACTGCGCTACTGTTTAAGCACATAGCAACCCCATTCGGTCCACAAACGCGCTGTGCGGTCGTATATTAAAATGCTGATTTATTTGCGATAAAGCGTACACTGTAGATACAGTTTGCACGTACGTACGAAAGCGCAAAAAGTTCAAAATGTGTTTATTGTTGCGCAGTATTGTAGTCTCCATAACATAGTACCGTCGCTCTAGTTAGCATAACCATACACAAACTGCAAATTCCCGCAGTGTATGCTTTCTAGTTTAAAAGAGATAAATCGTATGATAATTAGTTTGAATATCAAATGCGTTTCATTTGATTGCTTTTACTACATATCTATAACGACAAACATTTCTCTGCAAATAAGGTTAATATTATCAATAATTTGTGTTTCAAACAAACCGACGGAAAGATGTGCATACCAACTGATGCAACATTTACTATCGCCAGTTTACATTAAAAAATGCTAACGTTAACGTTAATTATGGCAGTAACACGTTCATAAAGTTAAATCATTAGACTTAAAAATAGCTCAAAACAAAATTTCGTTTATACGATCTCTCGGATATTTATTAGCGGTATATTTTGTAAACTTCATGCAATCTAGCTACAGTTACCCTTACACCATCACATTTGTTAACATCTCAAACAGAAACTTAAGGTAAACTGTTTGTGTCTTGTGTACTTCAGCTTAAGCAAGATATTTTAGCAACATTTTTCGTTAACGTTAAATTAAAGGACAACCATTCTTAAATATCTCTAAGTATGGGAGACGGTTGTTTCACAAACAAAGGGAATTTCGTTTTACAACTAGCCAAAGATGCCTGCTTCACATCCAAGAAGGTCAAACCTTAGGGTCATATGACCAAAGTAGGTAATAGGATTCAGTCGAAAGTAGCGAGCGACAATGGGTCGGTCTAAGTAACGACGAGCTACGGTACTTTTATCGAACGTTCCCTCGATTGTCTGTGAAAGAGAAATACATCACGGAATGACGTACGATATTATTTTGAAGCTCAAGACGAGCAATTGTATACCTAAGTATGAAGTCACAAGTTGAATTATCGACAGAGAAGGATAACCATTACACTTCCTACTAATTTTCCATGATTCAAATGTAGGACGCTTTATTTTGGCGAGACGATTCGATGCCATTTTTTACAGATCTTATATGACTAATAGGATGCGAAATATTAGCTCTTCTCCAGTTCTAGAGTCATAACAGAATCTTGAACGGACGAAGAATGCCCAAATGAAACTTGCTTAAACCACATGCACTACTGTTGGACTATCTTGTCGTTCTAATGTATCTCAAATAAAAATAGCTATACGTATGCAGTGTTTATATTAAGACTGTCATCATGATAAGAACATAAGAAATACATGTATCTGTTAGTGCTTACCGGTGTACTATAGAAAATCTCCCCGTCATTGGAAAAGAGAATTCGGAATGACGTAACCCACTGCTTGACCTGAGTAAAACCGCGCCCTTGCAGGAGGACACCTGTCACTTGGCGAGGGGAGCCAAAATCTACTTGAATCCATTCATCACTGCGAAACAGATGAGAACCGACCATAACACATACTTTCTTACGGTACATTTGGGAAGCATTAGGCGACAAAATTTTAGAATTATTTAGCTATCGCAACAACAATAAATAATAATAATATTGAACCATTTGGGTCATAATTAAAATTAAAAATAGACTTGGATATTCATATATTTACATTTAACCTAAGATAGATTCATGAATAAGGAGTCCATGATGATATTTACAAATTTACATTAACTTAAGATAGATTCATGTTTAAGGAGTGCATACTGATTTGGATATATTTACATTTAGCCTAAGATAGCATGATTTATAACGATTCCATAATAATTTATTATTACGTACTGCGGTTTGGCTTGAAAACATAATGTGTTTGCTATGCCACAGTTTCCATCTTAACTTTTGTCCACACAAGTCCATATCTTCAATAAACATGCTTGGTTCTAATGATATCCTAAATGTTCTGACCATTTAATTCAACTGAACACTTTAAACTAAGCGATCTTAATCCGTCCGTATATCCTATAACAAAATCAGATTTTAGCGTGTTGTCTAAACGACAATGGAAAATCATTACCTTTGTACGATATGTTTAATATGGTAGCAGTTATGAAAATATAATTTACTGTATGCTCATTATGCAGTATTGACATAATTATGTTGTAAATTTCATTTTCTTACGCGTTCTTAGTGGCGGGTCCCCAACCAGAAACTCCCCCTTGATCGTCTTCAAAAAGAGCGGCTCTCTGTGGTCGGTGATTATAGCCGTAGGAGCTTGAGGCGGTGATAACTACATTTGAATCACGGTTAACGTTCAGACCGAACCGTTCGCAACACGACCCTTCCGGAGCCGGTTTCACACAATATTCATCGCAATCTGTAAAAATTATATTATCTGATAGTGATTAACGAATTTCTTTCGTTCGTTTCATTATTTAATTAGCCATGATTTCACTTTTACCATCACTATAGTTCATTGACTGACCATTCATAAACTTATCAAACAAATTGCATGAAGTAATCGTGTGAGACGTTAATTTCCAATTCACCGAATGGTCAGACAGTTGGTGTCATTTCCGACGTAATACTTTTCGAGTCATTAACTTGATCAAGTAGAATCTTAACTAGGCCTATATATTTATATATCAAAGTGATTGATTAAAGAATTTCTGGACGAAAACAACTGATACGTTTGGATTCCCTTTCAGACTAATTGATGGTCGCAATTAGTTTCAAGCCTGATTGTGTCGAGATTTTTTTATTAAAACTTTAAACATTTTTTGGGCTAAAGAACAGAACTGGATACTTACCTCCTGCGAAAACTGTTGAAAGCACAACAGAAAGCAGACCAATGCGAAGAGTAGATAGGTAAAGCATTGTCTTTGGTCGGTTTGTTGGTTGGACGATGAAACACTTTACCTTAATCTCAGTTCAACTTAAACTAATACTCACATTTTAAAAACACCGCTATTATATACATACTAGTACAGGTTAAGTTTCAATTTAAGGCATGCGGTGATGTAAATTGATGCGTGTTAAAAACAAACAAAAGTAATTTTATACATTTGCTATAGATTAAGCAGTGTGGTATTTCAAATTTGCATATACCTCAGCCATGAAAAACAATCTTATAGTTGTCGTTGCTAGACTATTGTTATATACGCATAGCTATACCATGTACTACGCACTGTAAAACTATCTATGTGTATCCTTAACAAGGAAATAAGAAGCAATGGTAACTGAAAAAAAAAACTTGTTGAAGTTAATTGAGCATTTAAGTATCGTTAATGCATCCCTCTTCAGTTTCTGTTTGCCCTTTTTTGTTGGTGTCTATTCAGAGACGGTTCTAATATGATGAACTCAATGGTGAGTAGTTGCGATAGCAAACACTTGTCAAGGCCGCAAGTAATCCCTGTCTACTCACGTTATTGAACTAAGCGTTTAAGTTATAACGACAAAATAGTATACGTTGTTTACAAGTTTCCTTTATTTTGAACATATGGAAAACATAAAACAACTAATATTATTTCTGGAACATAACAAAAATGACAAACTAAATGCGTGTAAAAGCTGATTAGTTCATTGCATCAAAATATCAGAACCATTCCTTTGATTTCACAAGGCTCTCAGCAAAAGCCATGAACATTTATGGAGTATTTTAAAAATAATAACAGAAACACCACTTTTTTTAACAATCAGCGTTGTATCCAATTATCAGCATCCAAAATTTGCGTACACTTAACCGTATGATTTTTTACACATTATTGGTGCAACTAATGGAAAGAAGACAAAAAATATCCTAAGTCACCTTTTTTGTTCGACCATTTGCTAATCCAGCAGAGTGTTACTCGATATAACATTGTAATTGATCACAACACTATGGCAATCATCTCGATTTTTCCACCAAATGTAGATTCATGGTAGAGTATTTTAAGAACTTCGATTCAACTTTTACTTTTGTCGTCCCAGAAACCTTTTACAGTCTTATAGTACACACAGTTAAAACACCAAATTAATACTCAAACTTTGGTAATTTTTACTACACTTTTTATTAAGTAAAACTTAACTATTCATGTTCATACCACATTTTTGTATGAATAAAACGGTATCCAAATTTGACTGAGCTGCTTTCAATGTCACAGGAAATTGTTTCAAAATTGTAAACTAGCTCCAATTGTTCTGAGTTTTGTCAATGTATATTTATGGACAGGCATCAACGTGCAAATTAGTAATAGTGTTATTAATGTCGTAAAAGAAGGCAGACCGCACTGATGTTATAACTGTGACTGTCATAATTGTTCACACTGGGAGGTTACTGAGCCTTAGTTGTTTGATGGATCAGTTTAAATGAATTTATAAGTTTAAATACAGTCTTGCGCTAAGCTATACCTTTCGATATGATTAATTTGGCTACTTATGTAGTGTGTCTTTCTTGAACCTAAATATTTTGTGGAAATAAGTAGCCAATACATTATGCAGCCGCAATGAACATACACAAAATGTGCTCACTCGTACAAAAATCATCCCAAAAGCCACCCGACGTGAAGGTTGTAATCCATTCGCCCTTACGGGCTTCGCCCACATTCGGGGTCGCTCAATGTCACAGGGATATCTGGGGAGTAAGTATCAGAGGTCATTACCTCCCAGAGATATCTGGAGAATATCTTGCTATTAGTGAAATTATGGAGTTTAACAGATCTGCGAGTTGATAATCTGTTTATATTCAAATTAACTGAAGACACGAAATTGAGATTTAACTTTAACAAGGTCTCATACATTGTATTAATATCGTACAGAATAATAAATATATCATGTTTCAACTTTCGAAAATGGTTTCTATTACTTTCCTATGTAATTAATCTCCACGTTCAAGCTGGTAATTTAACCCAACTGCAACGCATGTTTGATACTTTATACTTCCTTTAGCAAAATGAAGGTGGTATTTCTAACATCAGCATGCCATCACTTTGAGATTGAAGGAAATACTGATAGTATAAAAGTGCTACAGCCGTCTTCGTTTTAATCTAAACTTTTAGCTTTTTTTGGCACATTTTATGAATTTTATATTCTGTTTAACAGTATTTCGACAGAACCAAAAGTTCTGTCGTAATGTTCTTTATGTCGTCTTTGAATGGAAATGCCCGCTAGTAAATTAATAGCGCGAAACTGATCTATCGTCATTTAATAGCACACGGCAACACATGACATTATTGGAATGTTTACTACTAAAATAGTAGCTTCTAAAACTCGCTGATACCACCGTCTCCATCTTTACCACATTTCGGTCGATTTTTGAAGGTGTTTGTTGTCATTTATGTGTAGATTGTGAGTACTACATGCACTGCAAAAGTGACAAACGATGTGTTTTATCATTATTGGGAGACTAACTTCGCTCAGTGGTTGCATAGACGAACCTGGTTATATAATTGATATTGCTCACTCTCTTGTGATATAGTTCCCCTAGTAATTATCTCTATTCAGTCATTGATCCGTAGTTGTTATATAATATGTTTGTATAGTATGGCAAGGTTATCCGACCGAGGTCAAGGCGGTCGTTGCTGATTGTGTGATAAATTGCAAGGAATTACAAGCGCATACTAAACCAGAATGCAAAACGCATTGAGGCTTCGATGACTTCATTGCACTAGACTTCTGCGTTTTAACCAGAAACAGCTGTTCCAATATAAATACCCCAAACCATGTTATTAGAGAAGTAAGACAAAAAGGTTTTCCGTTGAATTGCGATTATGATAATATTATAAATTAGTTCTTGTCAGATCTCGTTAGTCTACAAACGTGTCTTAACATTTATAATATTCAAATTCTGCCAGTATATTTTTGGTGAGAAATATTGTTCAGCCACAACACAATATCCCTTTAAAAATTGAACTAAAGGAGAGAGGTTATACAAATGCAGAGCACAATGCCATTATTGCATAGGAGGTTACATTTAATGCACATCGTAGTATATGAATATTTCCAGTAACGTCCTGGACAAGCAGGAATGAAATTAATAATGATGGTATGATTTTACCAATAATAACATAACACAAATGAGCAGTCTTGAAGTGAGCACTACCAAACCAATGTAAGCTGATATTTGAAATTATCAAGCGACTGAGAATAAAACAAATAATAATAAGTAACTTCGAACAACCAGGTAAAAAATAAAAGATCAAATGTTTGCACTCTCAGATCTCAATGTGAATTAAACTTAAGGACCGTATTCACAATAAAGAAAAGACATCAACAACAGTTTATAGCCCATATAATTAGTTCCCCTGGGTCCATGATCCGTTCACAATACTGATTTACTTTACCTACACATATTTTCCAGAGTATATATCTAATAAAGGGCCGAAAAGAAGACGGAGAACCTCTTTTTTGATGTGATATCAATCAGGATTTGTTTTTGTGTGGCTTGCATGTTAAAAAGGTATGAATAAAAGTACATGTGGTGCGAATATTGCGTCAACTGGGACAATGTTAGAACCCGTCAGGCCTTCCAGGAGCATCGTACGAAACTGTTTACTGCTGAGGAAAGAGATTTGATTACAAATGACGAAAACTTCAGGCTCTCATTTGCAAAATTAAGGAATTGTAATGATACGAAAAATTGATAATGTAATGAATTAACAACTTGTCAGCTATCCAGTGATGGGTAGCGTTTAGATAGTGAGACCTTTTTTTGGACTTAGAGACCACATTACTGTTGTGATTTAGTATGTAAGTCAATGGGGCTTTCAATAGGAATTTAATCTTTTGAAACAAATATTTGTTTGTTCTTCAATCAGAGCTCTTTTTAATAGAAAGGGCGCCACCTTTATGTCGAAGTACGTTTACAGTGAAAATGTTCAAACCGGATTGTCACATGGATATTTGTCTAGGAAGCATGGTCATTGTTAGCCTGTTTGAACTCTGAGCAAAATGTTCATTCATCTTGTCTTCATGTATCTTCTTGTTTGAATACAGTATGAGAATTCAGTGGGTGAGATACATATTACCCGAAAAGAAATTTCAAATAAAATATTACTTTACGGCTTACGTCATTGTATGTACATTGAATTGAGAGAAACGATAATCAAACAGTAACGAAATGTGAATTTTATTGGACAAGTGCATATCATGACAATCAGAATAAATGATGATGACGAATTAGTAAAACATTAAGTCAGGCATTTATACTCTTAAAATCTTGTTCCAACCATTGGTAAAGACTGAGGAACCTTATAACACAAACTGAGGATCCGCATAATTTTCTTGGGAGGGTTGAGAACTACTATGACGCAATGAATTTGGACAACTACTCATATTGCCAGCAGAAGCCTAATTACAATTATTTTAATGTAGTGCTGAGGACTCTTGTATGGTATATTGGGTACCGTCATTACAATCATATTTGTCTTACTATATATATTATTTGTAACATTATAAACAGAGCGGTTCAAAGTCTGTTTAACGCACTTAATAAGAACTATTGTATTGCGGTTCATCAGTCAAATTTGTGTTCCCATTTTTAGGCACATTGCGGTGGATTTCCGTCCTGGATGAGGGGTATAAGGGGAGGGGTATAACGGAAGGGTTGTTTTTCGTATAGGGATTTTCGTGTTTCTTTTTTTGATACAAAAACTTCACCATTTTTTTTTTTTTTAAACGAAATAGTGAAACTTAAGAATTGAATCAATAGAAAGGTCAAATAGGCAACCAGCAACCTTTACATTCATACTGTTTTCGCGTAGCCTTCACACTATTTGCATGCAGGCAGCCCATGTATAGTCAGTGTAGTAGCAATCAACGTGACTCAATGCTCGGATAGCCTCAGCAGGTTAATTAATAGAGGCAAGGGGAGTCCGGGATGTTCGAACCTTATACCGATAGATGACAACAGAAACGTTTACTCTTCATTTTTAGAGCTCTCTCCAAAGACTGCCCCCCCCCCTCCCCCCATCCTTCACATCCATCATCTGCCCCATCCCCCAGGTTCGAGTACACTTAGATTTGTTTTTGTTTTTGTTTTTTTTTTATTTGTTTTATTTTATTTTATAGTATTTGCACTGATAGGCTAGGCTGCCAGCCGTAATATAAGGTACATGTTGTATTAGTACTGATAGGCTAGGCTACGAGCGGTTATATTAGGTATATAGCTACATATTGCATTAGTTCAAATAGGCTAGGATAGCAGGCCTAATGTTAGGTATATAGCTATATATTGTAGTATTACTGCTACTGGCTAGACTAACAGCCGTAATATTAATTTTATAGCTACATATATTTTTTTTACTGATAGGCTAGCCTTCCAGGCCTAATATTATGTCTTTAGCTTCATATAGTACTTGTACTAATTGATTATGCAATGTAAGCACCGTCTAAGATATATCAATCAAAGGAAAAAGAATCATCGCCTTGACCAACTGCTACCATTCGATACTATTTTTTTTTTTTTTAAACAGTGGGTGTCACTTACCTTGTCTTGCAGTAACATGCTTTATTTTGCCTGCGCTATACTGTTTAAATTAAGCAAATAGCAACCCCATTCGGTCCACAAACGCGCTGTGCGGTCGTATATTAAAATGCTGATTTATTTGCGATAAAGCGTACACTGTAGATACTGTTTGCACGTACGTACGAAAGCGCAAAAAGTTCAAAATGTATTTATTGTAGCGCAGTATTGTAGTCTCCATAACATAGTACCCGTATAGCATAACTATACACAAACTGCAAATTCCCGCAATGTATGCTTTCTAGTTAAAAAAGAGATAAACCGTATGATAATTAGTTTGAATTGCAAATGCGTTTCATTTGATTGCTTTTACTACATATCTATAACGAGAAACATATTCCTGTACAAATAAGGTTAATATTATCAATAATTTGTGTTTCAAACAAACCGACGGTAAGATGTGCATACCAACTGATGCAACATTTACTATCGCCAGTTTATCTTAAAAATGATAACGTTCATAAAGTTAAATCATTAGACTCAAAAATAGCTCAAAACAAAATTTCGTTTATACGATCTCTCGGGTATTTATTAGCGGTATATTTTGTAAACTTCATGCAATCTAGCTACAGTTACCCTAACACCATCACATTTGTTAACATCTCAAACAGAAACTTAAAGTAAACTGTTTGTGTCTTGTGTACTTTAGCTTTAGAAACATATTTTAGCAACATTTTTCGTTAACGTTATATTTAAGGACAATCATTCTATGGAAGACGGTTGTGTCACAAACAAAGAGAATTTCGTTTTACAACTAGCCAATGATGCCTGCTTCACATCCAAGAAGGTCAAACCTTAGGGTAATATGACCAAAGTAGGTAACAGGATTCAGTCGAACGTAGCGAGCGACAATGGGTCGGTCTAAGTAACGACGAGCTACGGTGTGTCGATCGAATGTTCCCTCGATAGTCTGTGAAAGAGAAATACATCACGGAATGACGTACGATATTATTTTGAAGCTCAAGACGAGCAATTGTATACCTAAGTATGAAGTCACAAGTTGAATTATCGACGGAGAAGGATAACCATTACACTTCCTACTAATTTTACATTATTCAAATGTAGGACGCTTTATTTTGCGAGACGATTATATGCCATTTTTATCTCAATACATTACATGTATAGAGATATTGTAACAGTAAGTGGGACTTTCTCTTCTCTTAAAAATTTTTCAGCGTCTTCAAACAAAGTTCTTTTTCTCTGGAATTTCCAGAGCAAGAATATATCATATAGACCAACAAAAGTTACTATTTTTTATTCCAGAATTGTATCTCATTCTGTGACTTTTTCACCGATTTATGTCCAAATCGGGCCAATTTGGACTGAAAACACACTTTGTCACACCTGTTTTGCACACGCTCCAAAACTTATGTTTTATGAAAGAGAATAGAAATAGAACTGTCTTTCAACAGTGGTATCGTCTAAAATAGGGTCCTATGTATTATATATTTTATTAAAATTTTAAACTTCCATTTGTTGTTTACAGGTAGGTATAAATAAGAATTTTACTACATGTATATGACATTTAATGGCTTTTATTTGCTTGATTTGATGTTTAAATGATTTTTCTTTCTTAAAACAACACTGAGCTGCCGCCCCTACTTTTAGTAAAAAGGTCCGTTTTTGATGATTAAGCCCCGCCCCCAAGTCTGTTTTGTAGCAGATTGGCTATGACTCATAACAGCTACATGTTAGATATACGAAAATGGCTACCCTCGCGAACAATTTTCTGTTCTGTAGTTAGGTACGCGAGGTGTTAGTGTATTGCATGCTAATTACATTCTGTACTGCTGAATTCTACGTAACATCCATTTAAGGATAGTACTGGTGTAGTGTTCAACCGATTAACCTAATCGGAATCGGAATCGGTACGAATATTGCATAATCGGTACATAATCGGTATCGGTAAAAATTACGTGGAATACCAGTTATGTCATACCGATTATTCAAAAACATATGGAAGGTGAAAATATCATTATTCAAAAACATATGGAAGTTGAAAATATCAACTGATGAATTAGGTTTGTTCTTTTACTACGAAATATTAAAAAAAGGCACCCCCTATACGTCTTTCACAGTGTATACTTTCATCAAATTAGGCTGCCAGGGTCGCCGATTTTGCTTCCTTCGTGGTTATTGGCTGCATATTTCTTGGCACAGTAAGCATAGCAGCAATAGCAATTTCGCGAATTCAGGAATGTGCTGGACAGGGTAGGAAATAAGCGGGGGCAACGGGCGATTCGCCCTCGCAAGTGCTAAAAAGCCCTCCTAAAGCACAATTACGAGTGCGAAAAAGAAAAATGAAATATAAAAAAATCGCCCTCTTTATATCAGGTGTCTGTGTAAAATTAATTGTGACATGCGTTTGCTTTAGCTAGGAATTGCAGTTGCATCGCGAATCGCGCAGTTTTCTCACCCCGCATCAAAATTTGAAGCAGTGCGAGAGGGTCGCGCACAATCACCGGGAACTTCCCGTGGTAAATTACG
The DNA here is from genome assembly GCF_037975245.1 of Apostichopus japonicus. NCBI lineage: Eukaryota > Metazoa > Echinodermata > Holothuroidea > Aspidochirotida > Stichopodidae > Apostichopus > Apostichopus japonicus. Next base: position 3,987,969 of record NC_092576.1, on the reverse strand, counting down.
GCCTGCAGTACCAGCGAAAATAACCTAAAATCCTCACAAATCTCCGACCACATAGTAGCCTTACTTCACACTAAATCAACTGCATGGAAATCTAAACTTGACATCTGTTTATTCGCTCTAGTTGTGTCGCAAATAAAAACTAAAAATATCCACGGAAACTGCAATCTTCGACCACATGTTAGCCTAACAACCACACTAAGTCAATGGGAAATGTAGCCTAACCATCGGTTTGCAAAAAAAAAAAAAAAAAAAAATTGCGTAGCTTAGTTTACAACTTTCAATTTGCTGGAAATCGGCATTTGTTTGGAAGGTAATGTAAGTGATATGTCTTATAGAGGGAATGTTATATTTTATATTGGAGTAGTTTCTAGTTGTTATTATTTCTTTACATCAATCTGGTATTACATTTTAGAGTAATTTTAAACAAGTTACGATGGTACAATTTGCTTTTCAGTTTGATTGGCCTAAGCTTACACATTCTAATTGAACCTGAATGGAGTTATATAGGTAACGAATAGGTATGTTTAACTTCAAGTTCGTAACATTTCTATTTGTTCATAAACGGTATAATACTGAAAATAAGTACAAAATATTGTCGGAATGAAGGCAATATGTCATTAAAATTTACACTTTGGTAAAGATTGCAGATGGATGGTTTGTCTGAGATACTTTTTGAGATGGATATTTTGAGTAACTATTCGTAGCCCATTTCAAGCCATTAACAGGTGACATTTACGTCGAGGTGGTTAGGCCATTCGCTTAGCACAGTGCTGACTAGGTAGGATGTCATATCTCCGTATTTTGGAAATTTAAAAAAAAAAAATCTTTCCGAGAAACTCCAGAGGTAATTTGGTACATACAAAATGGTACCTTAGAGCCTTGTACAACAACGAAGCAAAAGGAAACTGGGAAAAATCACAACAATAATTGTTTCTGTCAAACTTTATTGCCGATTTCGTATAAACGGGATATTTTCTCATTTTCAAATAATCGGAATCGGTACGATTATGAAAAAATAATCAGTAATCGGTATTTTCTGTTATGCATAATCGGTTGAACACTATAATGGTGTTCAGGTAGCTTTTCAGAGCAAGGGCCATGATAAGTTTGTTTTATTGCCCTTCATGTATTTTGTATAATTACGTATACACATTCTTGTATTTCTGAAGGCTATTTACTGTAGGCCTAGTGCAATTTAAAAAAAAAAATATATATATATATATATATATATATATATATATAGGCCACTAGGCCTATTAGGCTTTCAGTGATAGCCACATTAGCATTGTACTGGTGTTCAGACAGCTTTTCCTAGGAAGGACCAGGGTAAGTTTGTTTGATGGGCACGTATAAAAGAGGAGCCGGCCATAGCATCACAACTTTGATAAGACAATAAAAATTGTATAAGGTTATGTTTTATTTATAAGGATATAGGCCTAAGATGTATAAGGTTATAAGAAGTATGTTTAGCTTTCTTTTGAACCTGTAATGTTTGACATCAAATGTACAAAGAATTAAAATAAAATAACAAAATGGAGAGGAACTGAGGTGGCTATAAGGGGAAGAGGAGGCCACCCATCACTTGCATATAAAAACTTGTAATCTTCTTTTACATTATTTTTTCCAAGTCATAAATCCATGAAATCTTCATGTCCGAAAAATTGAGATGGAAAAATGTGGGTTGTTTTGATATCTAGAAGTGGACACAGTTTTGATGGTAGTCACCACTACAGTCTACATTAACATACAGTAGGTCAATAGGCCTAGCTCTCAAGGCAGGCATCAAGAATATGGTCGAGTTGTTCGCCTCTTCTAATTTGGCTGTTGTCATTGACATCAAACTATATGACCAAAAAGTCCAACAGAGACTGACCTAAGATGAAGGATACCACATGAAAAACAAGTTCTTAAATATTCTATGACATTACTAAACCTTGCAACGTCGTTCTTTCGACTAACAGGCAATAAGCGCTAAAGGCAAGACTAGCAGGATAAAGTGTAACCTGCAGAGACTATTCGTGGCAAAGTAGCAAAAATGCAAGTTATATATTTGTTGTACCATGATTGATATTGATAATTGTAGAGACAGAGCAAAGATTTGAAATTAGGAATCAAAATTAAAACTTCCAGTATTGAGATACTGCATCATTGATGCTCTTGTTTTACAGATCTTATATGACTAATAGGATGCGAAATATTAGTTCTTCTTCAGTTCTAGAGTCATAGCAGAATCTTAAACGGACGAAGAATGCCCAAATGAAAACTTGCTTAAACCACATGCACTACTGTTGGACTATCTTGTCGTTCTAATGTATCTCAAATAAAAATAGCTATACGTATGCAGTGTTTATATTAAGACTGTCATCATGATAAGAACATAAGAAATACATGTATCTGTTAGTGCTTACCGGTGTGCTATAGAAAATCTCCTCGTCATTGGAAAAGAGAATTCGGAATGACGTAACCCACTGGGTGACGTGAGTAAAACCGCGCCCTTGCAGGAGGACACCTGTCACTTGGCGAGGGGAGCCAAAATCTACTTGAATCCATTGCTCACTGCGAAACAGATGAGAACCGACCATAACACATACTTTCTTACTGTACATTTTTTTTTACGGGAAGCATTAGACGACAACATTTTAGAATTATTTAGCTATAGCAACAGAAAAAAATCATAATAATAATATTGAATCATTTTCGTCATAATAAAGATTTGGATTTTCATATATTTAAATTTAACCTAAGATAGATTCTTGAGTAGGGAGTCCATGATGATATTTACAAATTTACATTAACATTAAGATAGATTCATGAGTGCATACCGATTTTGATGTATTTACATTTATCCTAAGATAATAAGAATGCTTTTTTACGAGTCCATAATGATTTATTTTTACATACTACGGTTTTGGCTTGAAAACATAATGTGTTTGCTATGCCACAGTTTCCATCTTAACTTTTGTCCACACAAGTCCATATCTTCAATAAACATGCTTGGTTCTAATGTTATCTCAAATGTTCTGACCATTTAATTCAACTGAACACTTTAAACTCAGCGATCTTAATCCATCCTTATATCCTATAACAAAATCAGATTTTAGCGTGTTGTCTAAACGACAATGGAAAATCATTACCTTTGTACGATATGTTTAATATGGTAGCAGTTTTGAAAATATAATTTACTGTATGTTCATTATGCAGTATTGACATAATTATGTTGTAAATTTCATTTTCTTACGCGTTGTTAGTGGCGGCTGCCCAACCAGAAATTCCCCCTTGATCGTCTTCAAAGAGAGCGGCTCTGTGTGGGCCGGTATCATCGCTGTATGAGGTTGAGGCGGTGATGACTACATCTGAATCACGGTTAACGTTCAGACCAAACCGTTCGCAACATGACCCTTCCGGAGCCGGTTTCACACAATATTCATTGCAATCTGTAAAAATGATACTATCCGATAGTGATTAACGAATTTCTTTCGTTCGTTTCATTGTTTTATTAGCCATGATTCACTTTTCCCATCACTATAGTTCATTGACTTATCAAACGAATTGCATGAAGTAATCGTGTGAGACGTTAATTTCCAATTCACCGAATGGTCAGACAGTTGGTATCATTTCCGATGTAATACTTTTCGAGTCATTAACTTGATCAAGTAGAATCTTAAATCGACCAATATATGTCAATATCAAAGTGATTGATTAAAGAATTTCTGGACGAAAACAACTGATATAGTGGCGTAGGAAGGTACTTTTGAGTGGGGGGCTGAAGACTGATGGCCGGCCTGGGGGAGGGCTCTAAGGGGAGGGGTTTCCCCTCCCCTTTGGAATTTTTTTGCATTTCCAGGTGGCCTCAGATGCAATTTGGTGCAATATAGCACACTTCAACTCCCATTCCATTTTGTAAAGAATTTTGCATTTTCACCTGGCCTTAAATGCAATTTGGTGCTCCAAATGAGATTTTTTTCTCATTTGGAAATGAAAAAGGGGTTTTCTGACTTGCGGAGCGGGGGGGGGGGCGGAATGATACTTCCGCCCCCATATATTTTACTGGGGGCTAGCGCCCCCCCAGCCCCCCCCCCCGTTCCTACGCCCTTGAACTGATACGTTTGGATTCCCTTTCAGACTAATTGATGGTCGCAATTAGTTTCAAGCCAAATTGTGTCGATATTTTTTTATTAAAACTTTAAACATTTTTTGGGCTAAAGAACATAACTGGATACTTACCTCCTGCAAAAACTGTTGAAAGCACAACAGAAAGCAGACCAATACGCAGAGTAGAAAGGTAAAGCATTGTCTTTGGTCGGTTTGTTGGTTGGACGATGAAACACTTTACTTGAATCTCAGTTCAACTTAAACTAATGCTCACATTTTAAAAACACCGCTATTATATACATACTAGTACAGGTTAAGTTTCAATTTAAGACATGCGGTGATGTAAATTGATGCGTGTTAAAAACAAACAAAAGTAATTTTATACATTTGCTATAGATTAAGCAGTGTGGTATTTCAAATTTGCATATACCTCAGCCATGAAAAACAATCTTATAGTTGTCGTTGCTAGACTATTGTTATATACGCATAGCTATACCATGTACTACGCACTGTAAAACTATCTATGTGTATCCTTAACAAGGAAATAAGAAGCAATGGTAACTGAAAAAAATACTTGTTGAAGTTAATTGAGCATTTAAGTATCGTTAATGCATCCCTCTTCAGTTTTTGTTTGCCCTTTTTTGTTGGTGTCTATTCAGAGACGGTTCTAATATGATGAACTCAATGGTGAGTAGTTGCGATAGCAAACACTTGTCAGGGCCGCAAGTAATCCCTGTCTACTCACGTTATTGAACTAAGCGTTTAAGTTATAACGACAAAATAAATACGTTGTTTACAGGTTTCCTTTATTTTCAACATATGAAAAACAGAAAACAACAAATAATTATTTTTGGAACATAACAAAAATGGCAAACTAAATGCGTGTAAAAGCTGATTAGTTCATTGCATCAAAATATCAAAACCATTCCTTTGATTTCACAAGGCTCTCAGAAATAGCCATGAAAATATATAAAGTATTTTCAAAATAATAACAGAAACACCACTTTTTTTAACAAACAGCGTTGTATCCAATTATCAGCATGCAAATTTTGCGTACATTCAACCGTATGATTTGTTACACGTTATTGATGTAACTAATGGAAAGAAGACAAAAAATATCCTAAGTCACCTTTTTTGTTCGACCATTTGCTAATCCAGCTGAGTGTTACTCGATATAACATTGTAATTGATCACAACACTATGGCAATCATCTCGATTTTGCCACCAAATGTAGATTCATGGAAGAGTATTTTAAGAACTTCGATTCAACTTTTACATTTGTCGTCCCAGAAACCTTTTACAGTCTTATAGTACACACAGTTAAAACACCAAATTAATACTCAAATTTTTGTAATTTTTACTACACTTTTTATTAAGTAAAACTTAACTATTCATGTTGATACCACATTTTTGTATGAATAAAACGGTATCCAAATTTGACTGAGCTGCTTTCAATGTCACAGGAAATTGTTTCAAAATTGTAAACTAGCTCCAATTGTTCTGAGTTTTGTCAATGTATATTTATGGACAGGCATCAACGTAAAAATTAGTAATAGTGTTATTAATGTCGTAAAAGAAGGCAGACCGCACTGATGTTATAACTGTGACTGTCATAATTGTTTACATTGAGCCTTAGTTGTTTGATGGATCAGTTTAAATGCATTATAAGTTTAAATACAGTCTTGCGCTAAGCTATACCTTTCGATATGATTAATTTGGCTACTTATGTAGTGTGTCTTTCTTGAACCTAAATATTTTGTGGAAATAAGTAGCCAATACATTATGCAACGGCAATGAACACACACAAACTGTGCTCACTCGTACAAAAGTCATCCCAAAAGCCACCCGGCGTGGAGGTTGTAATCCATTGGCCCTTACGGGCTTCGCCCACATTCGTGGTCGCTCAATGTCACAGGGATATCTGGGAAGTAAGTATCATAGGTCATTACCTCCCAGGGATATCTGGAGAATATCTTGCCCTTAGTGACGTTATGGAGTTTAACAGATCTGTGAGTTGATAATCTGTTTATATTCAAATTAACTGTAGACACGAAATTGAGATTTAACTTTTACAAGGTCTCATACATTGTATTAATATCACACAGAATAATGTATATATAAAGTTTCAACTTTCGAAAATGAATTCTATTACTTTCCTGTGTAATAAATCTCCACGTTCAAGCTGGTAATTTAACCCAACTGCAACACATGTTTGATACTTTATACTTGCTTTAGCAAAATGAAGGTGGTATTTCTAACATTAGCATGCCATCACTTTGAGATTGAAGGAAGTACTGATAGTATAAAAGTGCTACAGCCGTCTTCGTTTTAATCTAAACATTTAACTTTTTTTGGGCACATTTTATGAATTTTATATTCTGTTTAACAGTATTTCGACAGAACCAAAAGTTCTGTCGTAATGTACTTCATGTCGTCTTTGAATGGAAATGCCCGCTAGTAAATTAATAGCGCGAAACTGATCTATCGCCATTTAATAGCACACGGCAACACATAACATTATTGGAATGTTTACTACTAAAATAGTAGCTTTTAAAACTCGCTGATACCACCGTCTCCATCTTTACCACATTTCGGTCGATTTTTGAAGGTGTTTTTTGTCATTTATGTGTAGTTTGTGAGTACTACATGCACTGCAAAAGTGACAAACAATGTGTTTTATCATTATTGGGAGACTAAATTCGCTCAGTGGTTGCATAGACGAACCTGGTTATATAATTAATATTGCTCACTCTCTTGTGATATAGTTCCTCTAGTAATTATCTCAGTTCAGCCATTGATCCATAGTTGTTATATAATATGTTTGTATAGTATGGCAAGGTTATCCGATCAAAGCGGTCGTTGCTGATTGTGTGATACATTGCAAGGAATTACAAGCGCATACTAAACCAGAATGCAAAACACATTGAGGCTTCGATGACTTCATTGCACTAGACTTCTGCGATTTAACCAGAAACAGCTGTTGCAATATAAATACCCCAAACCATGTTATTAGAGAAGTAAGACAAAAAGGTTTTCCGTTGAATTGCAATTATGATAATATTATAAATTAGTTCTTGTCAGATCCCGTTAGTCTACAAACGTGTCTTAGCATTTATAATATTCAAATTCTGCCAGTATATTTTTGGTGAGAAATATTGTTCAGCCACAACACAATATCCCTTTAAAAATTTAACTAAAGGAGATAGGTTATACAAATGCAGAGCACAATGCCATTATTGCATAGGGGGTTATATTTAATGCACATCGTAGTATATGAATATTTCCAGAAACGTTCTGGACAAGCAATATTGAAATTAATAATAATGGAATGATTTTACCAATAATAACATAACATAAAGGAGCAGTCTTGAAGTGAGCACTACAAAACCAATGTAAGCTTATATTTGAAATTATCAAGCGACTGAGAATAAAACAAAAAATAAGTAAATTCGAACAACCAGGTAAAAAATAAAAGATCAAATGTTTGCACTCTCAGATCTCAATGTGAATTAAACTACAGGACCGTATTCACAATAAAGAAAAGACATCAACAACAGTTTATAGCCCATATAATTAGTTCCCATGGGTCCATGATCCGTTCACAATACTGATTTACTTTACCTACACATATTTTCCAGAGTATATATCTAATAAAGGGCCGAAAAGAAGACGGAGAACCTCTTTTTTGATGTGATATCAATCAGGATTTGTTTTTGTGTGGCTTGCATGTTAAAAAGGTATGAATAAAAGTACATGTGGTGCGAATATTGCGTCAAATGGGACAATGTTAGACCCCGTCAGGCCTTCCAGGAGCATCGTACGAAACTGTTTACTGCTGAGGAAAGAGATTTGATTACAAATGACGAAAACTTCAGGCTCTCATTTGCAAAATTAAGGAATTGTAATGATACGAAAAATTGATAATGTAATGAATAACCAACTTGTCAGCTATCCAGTGATGGGTAGCGTTTAGATAGTGAGACCTCTTTTTGGACTTAGAGACCACATTATTGTTGTGATTTAGTATGTAAGTCAATGGGGCTTTCAAAAGGAATTTAATCTTTTGAAACAAATATTTGTTTGTTCTTCAATCAGAGCTCTTTTTAATAGAAAGGGCGCCACCTTTATGTCGAAGTACGTTTACAGTGAAAATGTTCAAACCGGATTGTCACATGGATATTTGTCTAGGAAGCATGGTCATTGTTAGCCTGTTTGAACTCTGAGCAAAATGTTCATTCATCTTGCCTTCATGTATCTTCTTGTTTGAATGCAGTATGAGAATTCAGTGGGTGAGATAAATATTACCCGAAAAGAAATTTCAAATAAAATATTACTTTACGGCTTACGTCATTGTATGTACATTGAATTGAGAGAAACGATAATCAAACAGTAACGAAATGTGAATTTTATTGGACAAATCCATATCATGACAAGCGGAATAAATGATGATGTCAGAAGTACCGTGCCACGAATTAGTGAAACATTAAATCAGGCATTTATACTCTTAGAATCTTGTTCCAATCTTTGGTAATGACTGAGGAATGATTTCCTTATTACACACAAGCTGAGGATCCGCATAATGACGAGAAATTGAAGATTGCTTTCTTGGGAGGGTTGAGAACTACTATGACGCAATGAACTTGGACAACTACTCATATTGCCAGCAGAAGCCTAATTACAACTATTTTAATGTAGTACTGAGGACTCTTGTATGGTATATTGGGTACCGTCATTACAATCATATCTGTCTAACTATATATATTATTTGTAACATTATAAACAGAGCGGTTCAAAATCTGTTTAACGCACTTAAGAAGGAACTATTGCGGTTCATCAGAGGAGTAATCAGGTTTTTGGTGTGGAGGAGGGGGTGGGGTGGCACAGTCAAATTTGTGTCCCCATTTTCAGGCACATAGCGGTGGATTGCCGTCCTGGATGAGGGGTATAAGGGGAGGGGTATAACGGAAGGGTTGTTTTCGTATAGGGATATTCGTGTACTAAAAGTTTCCTTTTTTGGTACAAAAGCTTCACCATTTTTTTTTTAGAAAAAACGAAATAGTGAAACTTAATAATTGAATCGATGGAAAGGTCAAATGGGCAACCGGCAACCTTTACATTCATACTGTTTTCGCGTAGCCTTCACACTATTTGCATGCAGGCCATGTATAGTCAGTGTAGAAGCAATCAACGTGACTCAATGCTCGGATAGCCTCAGCAGGTTAATTAATAGAAGCGATGAGGAGTCCGGGATGTTCGAACCTTATACCGATAGATGGCAACACAAACGTTTACTCTTCATTTTTAGCGCTCTCTCGAAAGACTGCCCCCTCCCCCACCCTTCACATCCGTCATCTGCCCCATCCCCCAGGTTCGAGTACATTTAGATTTGTTTTATTTGTTTGTTTGTTTTATTTGTTTTATTTTATTTTATAGTATTTGCACTGATAGACTAGGCTGCCAGCCGTAATATAAGGTAGCTACATGTTGTATTAGTACTGATAGGCTAGGCTACGAGCCGTTATATTAGGTATATAGCTACATATTGCATTAGTTCAAATAGGCTAGGAAAGCAGGCCTAATGTTAGTTATATAGCTATATATAGTATTATTACTGCTACTGGCTAGGCTAACAGCCGTAATATTCATTTAATAGCTACATATAGTTTTTGTACTGATAGGCTAGCCTACCAGGCCTAATATTATGTCTTTAGCTTCATATAGTACTTGTACTAATTGATTATGCAATGTAAGCACCGTCTAAGATATATCAATCAAAGGAAGCAGAATCATCGCCTTGACCAACTGCTACCATTCGATACTATTTTTTTTTTTTTTGAAACAGTGGGTGTCACTTACCTTGTCTTGCAGTAACAGGCTTTATTTTGCCTGCGCTACTGTTTAAGCACATAGCAACCCCATTCGGTCCACAAACGCGCTGTGCGGTCGTATATTAAAATGCTGATTTATTTGCGATAAAGCGTACACTGTAGATACAGTTTGCACGTACGTACGAAAGCGCAAAAAGTTCAAAATGTGTTTATTGTAGCGCAGTATCTTCTTCATAACATAGTACCCGTAAAGCATAACCATACACAAACTGCAAATTCCCGCAGTGTATGCTTTCTAGTTTAAAAAGAGATTAATCGTATGATAATTAGTTTGAATATCAAATGCGTTTCATTTGATTGCTTTTACTACATATCTATAACGACAAACATATTCTTCTGCAAATAAGGTTAATATTATCAATAATTTGTGTTTCAAACAAACAGACGGAAAGATGTGCATACCAACTGATGCAACATTTACTATCGCCAGTTTACATTAAAAAATGCTAACGTTAACGTTAATTATGGCAGTAACACGTTCATAAAGTTAAATCATTAGACTTAAAAATAGCTTAAAACAAAATTTCGTTTATACGATCTCTCGGATATTTATTAGCGGTATATTTTGTAAACTTCATGCAATCTAGCTACAGTTACCCTTACACCATCACATTTGTTAACATCTCAAACAGAAACTTAAGGTAAACTGTTTGTGTCTTGTGTACTTCAGCTTAAGCAAGATATTTTAGCAACATATTTCGTTAACGTTAAATTAAAGGACAACCATTCTTAAATATCTCTAAGTATGGGAGACGGTTGTGTCACAAACAAAGGGAATTTCGTTTTACAACTAGCCAAAGATGCCTGCTTCACATCCAAGAAGGTCAAACCTTAGGGTAATATGACCAAAGTAGGTAATAGGATTCAGTCGAAAGTAGCGAGCGACAATGGGTCGGTCTAAGTAACGACGAGCTATGGTACTTTTATCGAACGTTCCCTCGATAGTCTGTGAAAGAGAAATACATCACGGAATGACGTACGATATTATTTTGAAGCTCAAGACGAGCAATTGTATACCTAAGTATGAAGTCACAAGTTGAATTATCGACAGAGAAGGATAACCATTACACTTCCTGCTAATTTTACATTATTCAAATGTAGGACGCTTTATTTTGCGAGACGATTATATGCCATTTTTTTACAGATCTTATATGACTAATAGGATGCGAAATATTAGTTCTTCTTCAGTTCTAGAGTCATAGCAGAATCTTGAACGGACGAAGAATGCCCAAATGAAACTTGCTTAAACCACATGCACTACTGTTGGACTATCTTGTCGTTCTAATGTATCTTAAATAAAAATAGCTATACGTATGCAGTGTTTATATTAAGACTGTCATCATGATAAGAACATAAGAAATACATGTATCTGTTAGTGCTTACCGGTGTACTATAGAAAATCTCCCCGTCATTGGAAAAGAGAATTCGGAATGACGTAACCCACTGGGTGACGTGAGTAAAACCGCGCCCTTGCAGGAGGACACCTGTCACTTGGCGAGGGGAGCCAAAATCTACTTGAATCCATTGCTCACTGCGAAACAGATGAGAACCGACCATAACACATACTTTCTTACTGTACATTTTTTTTTACAAGAAGCATTAGGCGACAACATTTTAGAATTATTTAGCTATAGCAACAACAAAAAATAATAGTAATAATATTGAACCATTTTTGTCATAATATAGATATGGATTTTCATATATTTAAATTTAACCTAAGATAGATTCTTGAGAAGGGAGTCCATGATGATATTTACAAATTTACATTAACATTAAGATAGATTCATGAGTGCATACCGATTTTGATGTATTTACATTTATCCTAAGATAATAAGAATGATTTTTTACGAGTCCATAATGATTTATTTTTACATACTACGGTTTTGGCTTGAAAACATAATGTGTTTGCTATGCCACAGTTTCCATCTTAACTTTTGTCCACACAAGTCCATATCTTCAATAAACATGCTTGGTTCTAATGATATCTCAAATGTTCTGATCATTTAATTCAAATGAACACTTTAAACTCAGCGATCTTAATCCATCCTTATATCCTATAACAAAATCAGATTTTAGCGTGTTGTCTAAACGACAATGGAAAATCATTACCTTTGTACGATATGTTTAATATGGTAGCAGTTATGAAAATATAATTTACTGTATGTTCATTATGCAGTATTGACATAATTATGTTGTAAATTTCATTTTCTTACGCGTTGTTAGTGGCGGCTGCCCAACCAGAAATTCCCCCTTGATCGTCTTCAAAGAGAGCGGCTCTGTGTGGGCCGGTATCATCGCTGTATGAGGTTGAGGCGGTGATGACTACATCGGAATCACGGTTAACGTTCAGACCAAACCGTTCGCAACATGACCCTTCCGGAGCCGGTTTCACACAATATTCATTGCAATCTGTAAAAATGATACTATCCGATAGTAATTAACGAATTTCTTTCGTTAGTTTCATTGCTTTATTAGCCATGATTTCAATTTCCATCACTATAGCTCAAGTGAGAAGACTTATCACTCATAAACAGAAGCTTATGATATTATCCGATAGTGATTAACGAATTTCTTTCGTTCGTTTCATTGTTTTATTAGCCATGATTTCACTTTTCCCATCACTATAGTTCATTGACTTATCAAACGAATTGCATGAAGTAATCGTGTGAGATGTTAATTTCCAATTCACCGAATGGTCAGACAGTTGGTATCATTTCCGATGTAATAATTTTCGAGTCATTAACTTGATCAAGTAGAATCTTAAATCGACCAATATATGTCAATATCAAATTGATTGATCAAAGAATTTCTGGAAGAAAAACTGACACGTTTGGATTCCCTTTCAGACTAATTGATGGTCGCAATTACTTTCAAGCCAAATTGTGTCGAGATTTTTTATTAAAACTTTAAGCATTTTTTTCTAAAGAACAGAACTGGATACTTACCTCCTGCAAAAACTGTTGAAAGCACAACAGAAAGCAGACCAATGCGAAGAGTAGAAAGGTAAAGCATTGTCTTTGGTCGGTTTGTTGGTTGGTCGATGAAACACATTACTTGAATCTCAGTTCAACTTACACTAATACTCACATTTTAAAAACACCGCTATTATATACATACCAGTAGAGGTTAAGTTTCAATTTGAAGCATGCGGTGATGTAAATTGATGCATGTTAAAAACAAACAAAAGTAATTTTATACATTTGCTATAGATTAAGCAGTGTGGTATTTCAAATTTGCATATACCTCAGCCATGAAAAACAATCTTATAGTTGTCGTTGCTATAGACTATCGTTATATACGCATAGCTATACCATGTACTACGCACTGTAAAAGTATGTATGTGTATCCTTAACAAGGAAATAAGAAGCAATGGTAACTTAAAAAAGACTTGTTGAAGTTAATTGAGCATCTAAGTATCGTTAATGCATCCCTCTTCAGTTTTTGATTGCCTTTTCTTGGTTGGTGTCTATTCAGAGACGGTTCTAATATGATGAACTCAATGGTGAGTAGTTGCGATAGCAAACACTTGTCAAGGCCGCAAGTAATCCCTGTCTACTCACGTTGTTGAACTAAGCGTTTAAGTTATAACGACAAAATATATACGTTGTTTACAGGTTTCCTTTATTTTCAACATATGGAAAACATAAAACAACAAATAATTATTTCTGGAACATAACAAAAATGGCAAACTAAATGCGTGTAAAAGCTGATTAGTTCATTGCATCAAAATATCAAAACCATTCCTTTGATTTCACAAGGCTCTCGGAAATAGCCATGCAAATATATAAAGTATTTTCAAAATAATAACAGAAACACCACTTTTTTTAACAATCAGCGTTGTATCCAATTATCAGCATGCAAATTTTGCGTACATTCAACCGTATGATTTGTTACACATTATTGATGCAACTAATGGAAAGAAGACAAAAAACATCCTAAGGCACCTTTTTTGTTCGACCATTTGCTAAATCCAGCTGAGTGTTACTCGATATAACATTGTAATTGATCACAACACTATGGCAATCATCTCGATTTTGCCACCGAAATGTAGATTCATGGAAGAGTATTTTAAGAACTTCGATTCAACTTTTACATTTATCGTCCCAGAAACCTTTTATAGTCTTATAGTACACACAGTTAAAACACCAACTTAAAACTCAAACTTAAGTAATTTTTACTTCACTTTTTAGTTGGTACCACATTTTTGTATGAATAAAACGGTATCCAAATTTGACTGAGCTGCTTTCAATGTCACAGGAAATTGTTTCAAAATTGTAAACTAGCTCCAATTGTTCTGAGTTGTGTCAATGTATATTTATGGACAGGCATCAACGTGCAAAATAGTAATAGTGTTATTAATGTCGTAAAAAATTCACATAATTGTTCACATTGGGAGGTTACTGAGCCTTAGTTGTTTGATGGATCAGTTTAAATGCATTATAAGTTTAAATACAGTCTTGCGCTAAGCTATACCTTTCGATATGATTAATTTGGCTACTTATGTAGTGTGTCTTTCTTGAACCTAAATATTTTGTGGAAATAAGTAGCCAATACATTATGCAGCCGCAATTAACACACACAAAATGTGCTCACTCGTGCAAAAATCATCCCAAAAGCCACCCGACGTGAAGGTTGTAATCCATTCGCCCTTACGGGCTTTGCCCACATTCGTCGTCGCTCAAGGTCACAGAGATATCTGGGGAGTAAGCATCAGAGGTAATATCTCCCAGAGATATCTGGAGAATATCTTGCTATTAGTGAAGTTATGGAGTTTAACAGATCTGCGAGTTGATAATCTGTTTATATTCAAATTAACTGAAGACACGAAATTGAGATTTAACTTTTACAATGTGTCATGCATTGTATTAATATCATACAGAATAATAAATATATCATGTTTCAACTTTCGAAAATGGTTTCTATTACTTTCCTATGTAATTAATCTCCACGTTCAAGCTGGCAATTTAACTCAACTTGATACTTTATACTTCCTTTAGAAAAATGAAGGTGGTATTTCTAACATTAGCATGCCTTCACTTTGAGATTGAAGGAAATACTGATTGTATCAAAAGTACAGCCGCCTTCGATTAAATCTAAACATTTAGCATTTTTTTAAAATATTTTATGAATTTTATATCCTGTTTAACAGTGTTTCGACAGAACCAAAACTTCTGTAGTAATGTTCTTTATGTCGTCTGTGAAAGGAAATGCCCGCTGGTAAATTAATAGCGCGAAACTGATATAGGGCCTATCGTCAATTAATAGTACACGGCACCACATAACATTATTGGTATGTTTACTACTAAAATAGTAGCTTCTAAAACTCGCTGATACCACCGTCTCCATCTTTACCACATTTTGGTCGATTTTTGAAGGTGTTTGTCGTCATTTATGTGTAGTTAGTGAGTACTACATGCACTGCAAGAGTGACAAACAATGTGTTTTATCATTATTGGGAGACTAAATTCGCTTAGCGGTTGCATAGACGAACCTGGTTATATAATTGATATTGCTCACTTTCAATGTGATATAGTTCCCCTAGTAATTATCTGTGTTCAGCCATTGATCCGTAGTTGTTATATAATATGTTTGTATAGTATGGCAAGGTTATCCGACCGAGGTCAAAGCGGTCGTTGCTGATTGTGTGATACATTGCATGCAAAACTAAACCAGAATGCAAAACGCATTGAGGCTTCGATGACTTCATTGCACTAGACTTCTGCGTTTTAACCAGAAACAGCTGTTCCAATATAAATACCCCAAACCATGTTATTAGAGAAGTAAGACAAAAAGGTTTTCCGTTGAATTGCAATTATGATGATATTATAAATTAGTTCTTGTCAGATCCCGTTAGTCTACAAACGTGTCTTAACATTTATAATATTCAAATTCTGCCAGTGATTTTTTGGTGAGAAATATTGTTCAGCCACAACACAATATCCATTTAAAAATTTAACTCAAGGAGATAGGTTATACAAATGCAGAGCACAATGCCATTATTGCATGGGAGGTTATATTTAATGCACATCGTAGTATATGAATATTTCCAGTAACGTCCTGGACAAGCAGGAATGAAATTAATAATAATGGTATGATTTTACCAATAATAACATAACATAAATGAGCAGTCTTGAAGTGAGCACTACAAACCAATGTAAGCTGATATTTGAAATTATCAAGCGACTGAGAATAAAACAAATAATAATAAGTAACTTCGAACAACCAGGTAAAAAATAAAAGATCAAATGTTTGCACTCTCAGATCTGAATGTGAATTAAACTAGAGGACCGTATTCACAATAAAGAAAAGACATCAACAACAGTTTATAGCCCATATAATTAGTTCCCCTGGGTCCATGATCCGTTCACAATACTGATTTACTTTACCTACACATATTTTCCAGAGTATATATCTAATAAAGGGCCGAAAAGAAGACGGAGAACCTCATTTTTGATATGATATCAATCAGGATTTGTTTTTGTGTGGCTTACATGTTAAAAAGCATGAATAAAAGTACATGTGGTGCGAATATTGCGAATAGTGCGAATATAATGTTAGACCCCGTCAGGCCTTCCAGGAGCATCGTAAGAAACTGTTTACTGCTGAGGAAAGAGATTTGTTTACAAATGACGAAAACTTCAGGCTCTCATTTGCAAAATTAAGGAATTGTAATGATACGAAAAATTGATAATGTAATGAATTAACAACTTGTCAGCTATCCAGTGATGGGTAGTGTTTAGATAGTGAGACCTCTTTTTGGACTTAGAGACCACATTACTGTTATGATTTAGTATGTAAGTCAATGGAGATTTCAAAAGGAATTTAATCTTTTAACAAATTTTTGTTTGTTCTTCAATCAGAGCTTTTTTTTAATAGAAAGGGCGCCACCTTTATGTCGAAGTACGTTTACAGTGAAAATGTTCAAACCGGATTGTCACATGGATATTTGTCTAGGAAGCATGGTCATTGTTAGCTTGTTTGAACTCTGAGCAAAATGTTCATTCATCTTGTCTTCATGTATCTTCTTGTTTGAATGCAGTATGAGAATTCAGTGGGTGAGATACATGTTACCCGAAAAGAAATTTCAAATAAAAATGTTAGTTTACGGCTTACGTCATTGAATGTACATTGAATTGAGAAAAACGATAATCAAACAGTAACGAAATGTGAATTTTATTGGACAAGTGCATATCATGACAATCAGAATAAATGATGATGTCAGAAGTACCGTGACGCGAATTAGTCAAACATTAAGTCAGGCATTTATACTCTTAGAATCTTGTTCCAACCATTGGTAATGACTGAGGAATGATTCCCTTATTATACACAAACTGAGGATCCGCATAATGACGAAAAATAGTGCTGAGGACTCTTGTATGGTATATTAGGTACCGTCATTACAATCATATTTGTCTAACTATATATATTATTTGTAACATTATAAACAGAGCGGTTCAAAATTTGTTTAACGCACTTAATAAGGAACTATTGGGGTTCATCAGAGGAGTAATCAGGTTTTTGGTGTGAAGGGAGGCGGGGTGGCACAGTCAAATTTGTGTCCCCATTTTCAGCCACATAGCGGTGGATTGCCGTCCTGGATGAGGGGTATAAGGGGAGGGGTATAACGGAAGGGTTGCTTTTCGTATAGGGATATTCGTGTACTAAAAGTTTCCTTTTTTGGTACAAAAACTTCACCATTTTTTTTTTTAGAAAAAAACGAAATAGTGAAAATTAATAATTGAATCGATAGAAAGGTCAAATGGGCAACCGGCAACCTTTACATTCATACTGTTTTCGCGTAGCCTTCACACTATTTGCATGCAGGCCATGTATAGTCAGTGTAGTAGCATTCAACGTGACTCAATGCTCGGATAGCCTCAGCAGGTTAATTAATAGAGGCGATGAGGAGTCCGGGATGTTCGAACCTTATACCGATAGATGGCAACACAAACGTTTACTCTTCATTTTTAGCGCTCTCTCGAAAGACTGCCCCCCCCCACCCTTCACATCCATCATCTGCCCCATCCCCCAGGTTCGAGCACATTTAGGTTTGTTTTATTTGTTTGTTTGTTTTATTTGTTTTATTTTATTTTATAGTATTTGCACTGATAGGCTAGGCTGCCAGCCGTAATATAAGGTAGCTACAAGTTGTATTAGTACTGATAGGCTAGGCTACGAGCCGTTATATTAGGTATATAGCTACATATTGCATTATTTCAAATAGGCTAGGATAGCAGGCCTAATGTTAGTTATATAGCGACATATAGCCGTAATATTAATTTTATAGCTACATATAGTTTTTGTACTGATAGGCTAGCCTACCAGGCCTAATATTATGTCTTTAGTTTCATATAGTACTTGTACTGATAGACTATGCAAGGTGAGCACCGTCTAAGATATATCAATCAAAGGAAGCAGAATCATCGCCTTGACCAACTGCACCATTTGATACTAATTTTTTTTTTTTTTTTTTTGAAACTGGGTGTCACTTACCTTGTCTTGCAGTAACATGCTTTATTTTGCCTGCGCCACTGTTTAAGCACATAGCAACCCCATTCGGTCCACAAACGCGCTGTGCGGTCGTATATTAAAATGCTGATTTATTTGCGATAAAGCGTACACTGAAGATACAGTTTGCACGTAAGTACGAAAGCGCAAAAAGTTCAAAATGTGTTTATTGTAGCGCAGTATTGTAGTCTCCATAACATAGTACCGTCGCTCTAGTTAGCATAACCATACACAAACTGTTAATTCCCGCAGTATATGCTTTCTAGTTAAAAAGAGATAAATCGTATTATAATTAGTTTGACTGGCAAATGCGTTTCATTTGATTGCTTTTACTACATATCTATAACGAGAAACATATTCCTCTGCAAATAAGGTTAATATTATCAATAATTTGTTTCAAACAAACAGACGGAAAGATGTGCATACCAACTGATGCAACATTTACTATCGCCAGTTTACCTTAAAAAATGCTAACGTTAACGTAAATCATGGCAGTAACACGTTCATAAAGTTAAATCATTAGACTTAAAAATAGCTCAAAACAAAATTTCGTTTATACGATCTCTCGGATATTTATTAGCGGTATATTTTGTAAACTTCATGCAATCTAGCTACAGTAACCCTTTCACCATCACAATTGTTAACATCTCAAACAGAAACTTAAAGTAAACTGTTTGTGTCTTGTGTACTTTAGCTTTAGAAACATATTTTAGCAACATTTTTCGTTAACGTTAAATTAAAAGACAATCATTCTTATATATCTCTAAGTATTGGAGACTGTTGTGTCACAAACAAAGGGAATTTCGTTTTACAACTAGCCAAAGATGCCTGCTTCACATCCAAGAAGGTCAAACCTTAGAGTAATATGACCAAAGTAGGTAATGGGATTCAGTCGAACGTAGCGAGCGACAATGGGTCGGTCTAAGTAACGACGAGCTACGGTGTGTCGATCGAATGTTCCCTCGATAGTCTGTGAAAGAGAAATACATCACGGAATGACGTACGATATTTGAAATACTATTTTGTAGCTCAAGACGAGTGATTGGCAGCATTATTTGCCTTGGTATAAAGTCACAAGTTGAAGTAACGATAGAGTATAGGATATCCATTACACTTCCTACTAATTTTACATTATTCAAATGAAGGACTCGTTCATTTGGCGAGACGATTCGATGCCATTTTTTTACAGATCTAATATGACTAACAGGATGCGAAATATTAGTTCTTCTTCAGTTCCAGAGTCATAACAGAATCTTGAACGGACGAAGAATGCCCAAGTGAAAACTTGCTTTAACCAAATACACTACTGTTGGACTATCTTGTCGTTTAATGTATCTCAAATATAGAGAGCTATATGTATGAAGATTTTATATTAAGACTGTCATCATGATAAGAACGTAAGAAATACAGGTATCTGTTATTGCTTACCGGTGTACTATAGAAAATCTCCCCGTCATTGGAAAAGAGAATTCGGAATGACGTAACCCACTGGTTGCAACATCCGGCACCGCGCCCTTGCAAGAGGACACCTGTCACTTGGCGAGGGGAGCCAAAATCTACTTGAATCCATTGCTCACTGCGAAACAGATGAGAACCGACCATAACACATACTTTCTTACGCAATATTTTGGGAAGCATTAGGCGACAACATTTTAGAATTATTTAGCTATAGCAACAACAAAAAATAGTAATAATAATATTGAACCATTTTTGTCATAATATAGATATGGATTTTCATATATTTAAATTTAACCTAAGATAGATTCTTGAGTAATGAGTCCGTGATGATATTTACAAATTTACATTAACATTAAGATAGATTCATGAGTGCATACCGATTTTGATATATTTGCATTCATCCTAAGATAATAAGAATGATTTATTGCGAGTCCATAATGATTTATTTTTACATACTACGGTTTTGGCTTGAAAACATAATGTGTTTGCTATGCCACAGTTTAGATCTTAACTTTTGTACAGACCAGTCCATATCTTCAATAAACATGCTTTGTTTTAATGATATCACAATTGTTCTGACTATTTAATCCACCTAAACACTTGAACCTCAACGATGCGTATTGTAATCCATCCTTATATCCTATTACAAAATTAAATGTTAGCATGTTGTCTAAGCAACAATGAAAAATCATTACCTTTGTACGATATGTATAATATGGTAGCAGTTATGAAAATATAATTTACTGTATGTTCATTATGCAGTATTGACATAATTATGTTGTTAATTTCATTTTCTTACGCGTTGTTAGTGGCGGCTGCCCAACCAGCAATTCCCCCAACCTCAGCTTCAAAGAGAGCGGCTCTGTGTGGTCCGTGTTGATGGTTGTAGGAGGTTGAGGCGGTGATGACTACATCGGAATCACGGTTAACGTTTAGACCGAACCGTTCGCAACACGACCCTTCCGGAGCCGGTTTCCCACAATATTCATTGCAATCTGTAAAAATGATATTATCCGATAGTGATTAACGAATTTCTTTCGTTAGTTTCATTCATTTATTAGCCATGATTTCACTTTTCCCATCACTATAGCTCAAATGAGAAGACTTACCACTCATAAACAGAAGCTTATCAATAAAATTGCATGAAGTAATCGTGTGAGACGTTAATTTCCAATTCACCGAATGCTTAGACATTTGGTATAATTTCCGATGTAATACATTTCGAGATATTAACTTGATCAAGTAGAATCTTAACTAGGCCTATATATTTAAATATCAAAGTGATTGATGAAAGAATTTCTGGACGAAAATAACTGATACTATCGGATTCTCTTTCAGACTAATTGATGATCGCAATTAGTTTCAAGCCAAATTGTGCCGATATTTTTTAATAAAATTCAACATTTTTTTGTCTAAAGAACAGAACTGGATACTTACCTCCTGCAAAAACTGTTGAAAGCGCAACAGAAAGCAGACCGATACGCAGAGTAGAAATGTAAAGCATTGTCTTTGGTCGGTTTGTTGGTTGGTCGATGAAACACTATACTTGAGTCTCAGTTCAACTTAAACTAATACTCACATTTTAGAAACACCGCTTTTATATACAAACTAGTAGAGGTCAGTTTCAATTTGAAGGACGCGATGATGTAAATTGATGCGAGTTAAAATCAAATAAAAGTAATTTAATATAAAGGCCATAGATTAAGCAGTGTGGTATTACAAATTTGCATATACCTCAGCCTTGAAACAATCTTATAGTTGTCGTTGCTAGACTATTGTTATATACGCATAGCTATACCGTGTACTACGCACTGTAAAACTATGTATGTGTATCCTTTACAAGGAAATAAGAAGCAATGGTATAACTGAAAAAGACTTGTTGGAGTTAATTGAGCATTTAAGTATCGTTAATGCATCCCTCTTCAGGTTTTGTTTTTGCCTTTTTTTTTTGTCAGAGACGGTTCTAAGTATGATGAACTCAATGGTGAGTAGTTGCGTTAGCAAACACTTGTCAAGGCCGCAAGTAATCCCTGTCTACTCAAGTTATTGAACTAAGCGTTTAAGTTATAACGACAAAATATATACGTTGTTTACAGGTTTCCTCTATTTTGAACATATGGAAAACATAAAACAACAAATAATTATTTCTGGAACATAACAAAAATGAAAAACTAAATGCGTGTAAAAGCTGATTAGTTCATTGCATCAAAAATATCAAAACCATTCCTTTGATTTCACAAGGCTCTCAGAAATAGCCATGAAAATATATAAAGTATTTTAAAAATAATAACAGAAACACCACTTTTTTCAACAATCAGCGTTGTATCCAATTATCAGCATTCAAACTTTCCGTACACTCAACCGTATGATTTGTTACACATTATTGGTGCAACTAATGGAAAGAAGACAAAAAATATCCTAAGGCACCTTTTTTGTTCGACCATTTGCTAATCCAGCAGAGTGTTACTCGATATAACATTGTAATTGATCACAACACTATGGCAATCATCTCGATTTTTCCACCAAATGTAGATTCATGGTAGAGTATTTTAAGAACTTCGATTCAACTTTTACATTTGTCGTCCCAGAAACCTTTTATAGTCTTATAGTACACACAGTTAAAACACCAAATTAATACTCAAACTTTGGTAATTTTTACTACACTTTTTATTAAGTAAAACTTAACTATTCATGTTGATACCACATTTTTGTATGAATAAAACGGTATCCAAATTTGACTGAGCTGCTTTCAATGTCACAGGAAATTGTTTCAAAATTGTAAACTAGCTCCAATTGTTCTGAGTTTTGTCAATGTATATTTATGGACAGGCATCAACGTGCAAATTAGTAATAGTGTTATTAATGTCGTAAAACAAGGCAGACCGCACTGATGTTATAACTGTGACTGTCATAATTGTTCACACTGGGAGGTTACTGAGCCTTAGTTGTTTGATGGATCAGTTTAAATGAATTTATAAGTTTAAATACAGTCTTGCGCTAAGCTATACCTTTCGATATGTTAATTGTTCACACTGGGAGGTTACTGAGCCTTAGTTGTTTGATGGATCAGTTTAAATGAATTTATAAGTTTAAATACAGTCTTGCGCTAAGCTATACCTTTCGATATGATTAATTTGGCTACTTATGTAGTGTGTCTTTCTTGAACCTAAATATTTTGTGGAAATAAGTAGCCAATACATTATGCAGCCGCAATGAACATACACAAAATGTGCTCACTCGTACAAAAATCATCCCAAAAGCCACCCGACGTGAAGGTTGTAATCCATTCGCCCTTACGGGCTTCGCCCACATTCGGGGTCGCTCAATGTCACAGGTATATCTGGGGAGTAAGTATCAGAGGTCATTACCTCCCAGAGATATCTGGAGAATATCTTGCTATTAGTGAAATTATGGAGTTTAACAGATCTGCGAGTTGATAATCTGTTTATATTCAAATTAACTGAAGACACGAAATTGAGATTTAACTTTAACAAGGTCTCATACATTGTATTAATATCATACAGAATAATAAATATATCATGTTTCAACTTTCGAAAATGGTTTCTATTACTTTCCTATGTAATTAATCTCCACGTTCAAGCTGGTAATTTAACCCAACTGCAACGCATGTTTGATACTTTATACTTCCTTTAGCAAAATGAAGGTGGTATTTCTAACATCAGCATGCCATCACTTTGAGATTGAAGGAAATACTGATAGTATAAAAGTGCTACAGCCGTCTTCGTTTTAATCAAAACTTTTAGCTTTTTTTGGCACATTTTATGAATTTTATATTCTGTTTAACAGTATTTCGACAGAACCAAAAGTTCTGTCGTAATGTTCTTTATGTCGTCTTTGAATGGAAATGCCCGCTAGTAAATTAATAGCGCGAAACTGATCTATCGTCATTTTATAGCACACGGCAACACATAACATTATTGGAATGTTTACTACTAAAATAGTAGCTTCTAAAACTCGCTGATACCACCGTCTCCATCTTTACCACATTTCGGTCGATTTTTGAAGGTGTTTGTTGTCATTTATGTGTAGATTGTGAGTACTACATGCACTGCAAAAGTGACAAACGATGTGTTTTATCATTATTGGGAGACTAACTTCGCTCAGTGGTTGCATAGACGAACCTGGTTATATAATTGATATTGCTCACTCTCTTGTGATATAGTTCCCCTAGTAATTATCTCTATTCAGTCATTGATCCGTAGTTGTTATATAATATGTTTGTATAGTATGGCAAGGTTATCCGACCGAGGTCAAGGCGGTCGTTGCTGATTGTGTGATAAATTGCAAGGAATTACAAGCGCATACTAAACCAGAATGCAAAACGCATTGAGGCTTCGATGACTTCATTGCACTAGACTTCTGCGTTTTAACCAGAAACAGCTGTTCCAATATAAATACCCCAAACCATGTTATTAGAGAAGTAAGACAAAAAGGTTTTCCGTTGAATTGCAATTATGATAATATTATAAATTTGTTCTTGTCAGATCCCTTTAGTCTACAAACGTGTCTTAACATTTATAATATTCAAATTCTGCCAGTGAATTTTTGGTGAGAAATATTGTTCAGCCACAACACAATATCCATTTAAAAATTTAACTCAAGGAGATAGGTTATACAAATGCAGAGCACAATGCCATTATTGCATGGGAGGTTATATTTAATGCACATCGTAGTATATGAATATTTCCAGAAACGTTCTAGACGAGCAATATTGAAATTAATAATGATGGTATGATTTTACCAATAATAACATAACATAAATGAGCAGTCTTGAAGTGAGCACTACAAAACCAATGTAAGCTGATATTTGAAATTATCAAGCGACTGAGAATAAAACAAATAATAATAAGTAACTTCGAACAACCAGGTAAAAAATAAAAGATCAAATGTTTGCACTCTCATATCTCAATGTGAATTAAACTACAGGACCGTATTCACAATAAAGAAAAGACATCAACAACAGTTTATAGCCCATATAATTAGTTCCCTGGCCTGGGTCCATGATCCGTTCACAATACTGATTTACTTTACCTACACATATTTTCCAGAGTATATATCTAATAAAGGGCCGAAAAGAAGACGGAGAACCTCTTTTTTGATATGATATCAATCAGGATTTGTTTTTATGTGGCTTGCATGTTAAAAAGCATGAATAAAAGTACATGTGGTGCGAATATTGCGTCAACTGGGATAATGTTAGACCCCGTCAGGCCTTCCAGGAGCATCGTACGAAACTGTTTACTGCTGAGGAAAGAGATTTGTTTACAAATGACGAAAACTTCAGGCTCTCATTTGCAAAATTAAGGAATTGTAATGATACGAAAAATTGATAATGTAATGAATTAACAACTTGTCAGCTATCCACACTGTAAACATAATCTAGTCAAGATGACTAGAGTACATTAGTCCAGACAATGCTTCTATCGACCAATTAATTCTAGTCACTTGACTAACTTTTGGTCCAGTGACCAAATAGTTCTGGTCATATGACTAAGTAAACCTGGTCACATGACCAGTTTTTACTAGTCATTCAATTATGCCTCTATCGACCAGGCTTTAGTCAAGCGACCTAAACGATTAGTCAAGATGTCAGTTGACTAATTCAATTAGTCACATGACCAGTTTTTACTAGTCATTCAATTATGCCTCTATCGACCAGGCTTTAGTCAAGCGACCTAAACGATTAGTCAAGATGTCAATTGACTTATTCAATTAGTCACATGACCAGTTTTTGCTAGTCTTTCAACAATGCTCTATCGACCAGGCTTTTGTCAAGCGACCTAAATGATTAGTCCAGCAGTCACTTGACTAATCCAGTTAGTCTTGCCCATGGATAAAAGTAGTTTTTCTATACTAGTTTTATATGACCCACCACAGATTCGAACCTGCGACAACTCCCTTATAGGTACAAAGCTGTCTGTTGAGCTAACTGGTGGGAACAATTCTTGGATATAAAACCTGATTGGGCCTTAACCACTGCTAGACCATCAAGCCCTCTCACATGAAAAAAAGAAAGCAAGAATTTCTGTATTAATTTGGAATCACATTTTATATTTTCTCTTAAACACTACATATGCTTCACCTCAATAGTAAGTACAAAAGAGTGTCTGATTTCATCAGTAATTGAAGAACCAGAAAACCCAAAGGTTTAGTGGTTCTGATGCCGATGAGAGTTTATGAAATAAGATAAGTCAGAATTTGTTATTGTTATATACCTGTATTGTACTTATTGCCAGACAACTGAAACCAAACTGAAGCTGATCAGACATAAAGTTGTCAGTTGCACTCATGAATATAAATGAAATTTCAGTTTCCTGTAGCACTACTGTACCAACCTACCAAGTATGAAGGTGATCAGACATATATTTGAAAAAATATCGACATTTTAAGAATTTGATTACAAGCCCCACCCACATATTCATGTACTGGACAACAAAAACAATGAGGTCCATGTAATGATAATGTAGCATATCTACAAGTTATTCAATACATTTACAGTAATTCAATTTATTGTTTTTAAGATTATACATACACTTGCAAACATACTAAACTGTAGATTACCTGGCCATCGTAAACAAAACCAAAAATTAATGCCTTTATTGATGTACATATAAAGTTGAAAAAAAGTGATATAGTTGACTCTAGGCATTTCACCACCCCACACCCCCTCTCCAGACAAACACATGGGGATCATACGACACAACCCATATCCCCAACCCAGAGCGGAACCCTTACCATCATACCACCTGCAGCCTCACCTACCATCCTACAACCCTGATCCCAACATCACCCTACTCATCTGACAACCCCCCCCCCCCACCTGACACCCATCAGATTTTACCAGTTGCACACCTTACTACCAACACATTAATCTACCCCACTCACATAAGATTTCCCTATACTCTATAGGTACATGTACAGTAATACCAGATTATTAAGTTCATTTACTATTTTCACTATAGACTATCCCTTTAATTGTCTGAGCCAGCTATTTATGCAACATACATATACACACATACCCACATGCAAACTTGATCAAAACATACAAACATGCCAACTCATCACAACATACACATATGCCAACTTAATTGCAAAGGTTACTTTTTTTCAGTCCAGTTTAATTTGTCACTGGACTACTCCTTTAATGGCCTGGCTAGCCAATTTCATGGTTTTATAAAGCAAAACAAATATAGATAAGATCAGAAAGCTCCCAGGAACCAGGAAAACATGTCAAACGTGACGAATGACAGGAGTTTAGGAATGAGGGACAACAAATGCAATATGGCCAACAAAGACATGAATATTAATGAGGTTACATGTTATTTTCATATGAAAATGTAACTATTATTATCCACCACCAATCAACAAAGTATGGAGATGATCGGTTATACCATTGCAAAGTTATTGACATTTTAAGAATTTCACTTTAACTGCTGCCTACTCATTAATATTCATGTTATGAACAACAAAAACGATAGGGAACATCTACTAATCATGGAGCATGTACTAGTTTAAAATGACAGTAATTCAACATTTAATTTCTAAGATTTCAGGTTTACAAGCTATTTCTAGCAATTAAGGATTAAGCCCCACCTACTCATGAATATTAATTAGATGAAATTCCATTGTCATGTGACAATGAACCACTTACATCACCATACCAAGTATGAAGCAGATCGGACATACCGTTGCGAAGATATTGACATTTTAAGAATTTTACTTTAAGCCCTACCCACTTATTAATATTCATGTGATGGAGAACAAAAACAATAGGGACCATCCACACATCACCAGTCCAATATGACATTGATCCAATGTGTCGTTGTTGAGATATCGTGTTTACGAGCAAGCTGTCACATCACACACACACACACATGTTTGTGTTTCGTTCAGACCGAGGACCCCATTGTATTTTCCATTGTTCAAATCCACGTACCGTAACATTAACAATACCCCATACAATAGAATTCTTCCGAGGACGTAGTGATTCTTTAGAAATCACAACCGAGGACCTGAAATTCTTTTGTTCAAGTCCTCGGTCAGATAGCAAAACAAACGCATACCCACACACACATGTTTGCATTACATTCAGACTGAGGACCCCATTGTATTTTCCATTGTTCAAATCCACGTACCCTAACCTTAACAATACCCCATACAATAGAATTCTTCCGAGGACGTGGTGATTCTTTAGAAATCACAACCGAGGACCTGAAATTGTTTTGTTCAAGTCCTCGGTCAGATAGCAAAACAAACGCACCCTCACACACGCCAACTTGATCGCATAGGTTACTCGGCCTTCGGCATCGTAACCAAAAATAACAACATTTTGTAAGTCAAAACTAACACACGCAACAGCTCAAATGATAATGAAAAAATTTTCAATGACTTATTATTTGCAAGTTAGTTACAGTTTTATAACACCTTAGCCTATTTTGACTCATATATGCTAGTGCAATTGATAGGCAGTATTCTATGTTATAAATGTGATGACAGTTTGAGCCAAAAAAACTGTACAAAAAATGGTAGGTGCCTGGAGCAGTAATTAGGCCATCAATTTTTAGCGATTTGCATGTTTAGTTTCTCCAGAATTTTATTGACTGATTTATCTGCTGGTGTAGTATCATCAACATTCAAAATGATTTTTTTTAAAACTGAAGGGTTTTCTTCAGCAAAGGCTCATATGCCATATTTAGGACATAGAACACTGCCAAATAATTGCACATGGCTGCGAACAAACTTTTCAAAGTAGCTACTTGCAAGGTTTCCACTATCACAGTGTACTCTGGAACACCTTCATCCTCTGTCACCTGGATATAAACTGGCACGTCTGACAAGTCTGTAACCTGCAAAGATATTAAGGTATATGTATTCAATATACAGCGCTTTCCAGTTTCAGAAAATGGGAGGGGTGGCTGATCCACCATGATGGCCATGAGTGACCAACAAACAAATATACTCCACCAACGAAGGAATCAAAATAAATAATTTCTTAAATATTTTTTCAAATCAATTTACAGTACATCGTATTCACTACAAGTAATACTATTTTTGATGATATAAATAATAGCAGAGTATAAATGAAACAACAGAGCTAAATGGTGCACTGGTTCCGTGTATTTTAGAGAGAAATGAATATTTGCCATGAGTTATGACATCTTGTTACAGCTAATTACATCATGGTAGGGATTCATTCCACTAGATGATTTTAATACACTTGGGGCTGATCAGGAAATCCACATTGGGTTATGGTTACTGCAACTACAGATTGAAATCTGTCCAACATTCTGTTCCAGTTATCACATACATACTAGTCTATTCTACCTTTGTGATGATGCCCTTACTATATTTACAGCTATGAACACTCCCAGGTCATACATGTGATATTTAGTTAGGGAATAATGATCAGATGTGCGGGCCTTTGTTGCAGACAGAAGGTTTTCAGGGCCCAAATATTTCAAGGCCCCCCAGAAATAAGGATGCCAAAAAATGCCCCCCCCCCCCAAAAAAAAAGATGCCCCAACAAATGTTAGGGCTAAACTAATTTTAGGGCAAATTTGTATGAAAAGTATCATTTTGAGTGATTTCATAAATTGGCCCATATGGTCTACAGGTGACTTAGGC
Source organism: Apostichopus japonicus (assembly GCF_037975245.1). NCBI lineage: Eukaryota > Metazoa > Echinodermata > Holothuroidea > Aspidochirotida > Stichopodidae > Apostichopus > Apostichopus japonicus. Next base: position 3,958,378 of record NC_092576.1, on the reverse strand, counting down.
CCCCAAATCCTAAAAACCCAAAGGAGGCACTACCTAAGTACCACTGTGAAAAATGCTCAACACTGCACCATATAATTCATAGGAAAAGAAACATTTTGTGTGATTTCAAGCGGAGTTCAGGAGTTCAAAATGGCCCATATGGCCCATACATGACCTTTGGCCTAAAATTCCAAACACCCCAAAGGAGCACTACCAAAACACTATCGTGACAATTAAACTCTAAGCATTGTGACCATACAATCTGTAGGAAAATATTAATTTTGAGTTATTTCCTGAAATAGCCCATATGGCATCAGACCTAAAATTGCTGAATACCCCAAAGGAAACACTACCAGGGCACTATCATGATGAACCCTCGACACTGTAACATACAATATCAGACCACCTCTGATGGCCTTGACCCATAGTTTACATACTGTTGATTTAAATAATACATTGGGTACTTACACTACCCTCATCTGCAAATACAGTCATAGCACCCAACTTCTCATTCAGTAGAGTCGGAACTGACAGAATTGCTGCATGCATTCTAGACTCTAAAAGAAAAATCAACAACAGAATGTTAAAGCACTCATAACATCATGACATTTCAGAAGAGTGATATTATGTCATATTTGGTAACATCGATAGGACAAAAATATCACAGATTCACTCATCTGCAGTCCGGAGAGCAATACTCAATACTCGATAAATTGCTTAGGTGATAATATTAAAGTAGAGTACTAAATACATCACAGGTCTTATTTTCAGCAAAGATATTTGTATCATTTGATAAGGTCTAGGCTACTTAGCTAAGTAATATCAAGTATGAGCTCAACCCAAGCAAGCATCTTTAAGTTATGCCAATTGTTCAGTTATTTGTCGTGGGCCCCTACTGGCATGGGCCATAAAAAATGATTGCATACATGTCATTGTTTCAGCTTGAGGGATTCAAGACAATGATAACTGATAAGGAACATTTGAAGCAAAATATAGAAATATTAATGGAAAAATTAATGGAAAAATATCAAATACTGAGATTGTATTGAAAGAGTTGCTCCATTTGTCAAGAATATGTATCAGTTGTCAAACTCGTATCTTGGACCCAAAGCAGATAGGTTTCATTGATACCTACAGATTCCTGAAGTCCGAGAACATGTTTTCCCCGAATTAACAACCATATACCATATTCTGAGGTCTTCAGTAAAATGAAGATAATAGAGAGCAGACTAGCAAGCAGATTGACACATGAAAATTTGAACCTCAGGATTCAGCTGGCAACAGAGCATGAACTAGTGTGAAAGTTGAACAAGGAAGATATTACTTGAGAATATGCAGACAGTGATAAATTGAAATGCCTCTTGTTTCCAAAGTAGAGTAAGTAGACTAGATTTCCATATACTCAGCTTGTAACAATGTAACATTGCATCATATAAATGGATCAAACTGCATATCGTGTAGCCTATAATACATATAGGCATATAGGGGGAAGTGGGGGCAGGTTGTCACATACCACCTACTTCCACCCATGGATTTGCATATTGAACAATATATTTTTGGAAATTGGAATAGACATTCTATATCCATATCCATGACTTCAAACATGTTATAATACCCTTAATAATAATAAAACGTTTTTATATAGGGCATTCCGTCCAAGACCACAATGCTGCAATGCACTGCACACAGAAAAAATATAATTATACAAAACATTACCCATATTGCAAATATAAATGCTAATTCAGAGTTGATTTTTTAATTTTTTTTTTAATAATCGAATAAATTTTGCAATAATCAAAAGTTCAATTTCCTCTCAAATGTTACCTAAATCTTCCAAAAACATCTATACCCATCCATATCACATACGAGCAGTCAGCCCAATGATTTAATTTGATTTCGGGACAATCAAGGGAAGTCAACAGTCTTGAATATAATTTCAAAATTAGGCCCTATATCCCCTCCACTAAGGGGCCCATGATACTGTACCAATTTCCCTTTGTTGAACACAGACACTTGTTTGTACCAAATGAAGTACTTCACAGCCATAATTTATGCAATCTACCGTCAATACACAGCCTGTCTCGTTATCATCTGAGCACTTGATTGTGTTCATCCATGATCATATCTGGCAGTCTGGGTTATCTGTGGTACAGGGTCTTTCACAGGGTCCATCCTGATCCTTATTCTACTGAACTTAACTGAACTCTGAGGGGATTCTAGCAGGCAATTTCTAGAATTGTTCAATTTGTTTAAGCATGATAGGCCTCATGCCATACCGGTGTATGTGACAAGGATTTTTCTCCCTGAAAATACAACCCCCCCCCCCCCCCCAGATTTACTGAAATTGCTTTGATACTTGATTGAGACTCTATTTTATAAGGAACTGCTTGATTTCAGAGAATATGCTGACCACAAATTCAACTTTTCCTGCCAAGAATTAGAAAAGTGATTTAAATCAGTGATTTAAAAAAAACCACTGATTTAAATCAGCATGATTTAAAATCACACAACCCTCTGCTAGTAAGTCTTAACAAGGTCCTAAATTTACATATAGATTTAGCATTTCAAACATGTGGTGGTAGTTGGTTTCAGAGTTTAGCAGCTGCTGAAAAAAGAACTCTCACCGTAAGTAATGGTGCTGACATTTGTACAATAAGTGTTGTAGCAGCATTTGACCTGAGAATATGTACCTGTTCATTGATATTGAGAAGTTTACATAGATAGTATGGAGCAAGTTTATTTAATATTTTGCAGGTCAAAAGCATTAACTTACACATGATACGCTTCTTCACTTGTAACCAGTGGAGATTTACAAGGATGGGGGTTATGTGTTCACACTTCCTAGATAAGGTAACCAACCTGGCAGCTCGTACAACGCTGGAGCTTATTTGGCAGTCCATAAATGAGTCTGTTGCAAGAGTCAAGATGTGAAGAGACAAATGCGTGCACTAGCCTTTTAGTGCTACCACAGTCTGAGTATGTACGAATGCGCCCTATTTTCCTCAGACTGTATGATGCAAGACGACAAACGTTAATGTCTAATGAAGGTGTTTATTTTTCACTACCATACATCTGAATGGTTATACCCCCTTACCAAGACATATTTTGCATCCACCCCTGCCTCAGACTTTGCTCGTAGTCCATTTTGAAGACCCAGCACATACCTGGGTGATGATCACTTGAATAGTGAATTACAGATTGAATTGTTACTAATGTACCTTAACAGGCACCCTCGTCCTTCTCCATGGATGTATCTATGACAGTGGGATGCTTCATCTTCAAAGTGCAGCGGATTATGGCATCTCCATACTTGGAAAGCCCTTCACCAAGCAACTGTGCCATTGTCGTCTTTCCTTCAAGTCGCTTTAATTCAAGTAGTATCTATGGTTAAATGAGATC
>NC_092576.1:0-7500 GCF_037975245.1 Apostichopus japonicus | reverse complement strand
GGGTTAGGGTTAGGGTTAGGGTTAGGGTTAGGGTTAGGGTTAGGGTTAGGGTTAGGGTTAGGGTTAGGGTTAGGGTTAGGGTTAGGGTTAGGGTTAGGGTTAGGGTTAGGGTTAGGGTTAGGGTTAGGGTTAGGGTTAGGGTTAGGGTTAGGGTTAGGGTTAGGGTTAGGGTTAGGGTTAGGGTTAGGGTTAGGGTTAGGGTTAGGGTTAGGGTTAGGGTTAGGGTTAGGGTTAGGGTTAGGGTTAGGGTTAGGGTTAGGGTTAGGGTTAGGGTTAGGGTTAGGGTTAGGGTTAGGGTTAGGGTTAGGGTTAGGGTTAGGGTTAGGGTTAGGGTTAGGGTTAGGGTTAGGGTTAGGGTTAGGGTTAGGGTTAGGGTTAGGGTTAGGGTTAGGGTTAGGGTTAGGGTTAGGGTTAGGGTTAGGGTTAGGGTTAGGGTTAGGGTTAGGGTTAGGGTTAGGGTTAGGGTTAGGGTTAGGGTTAGGGTTAGGGTTAGGGTTAGGGTTAGGGTTAGGGTTAGGGTTAGGGTTAGGGTTAGGGTTAGGGTTAGGGTTAGGTCTAGGGATTTGGGGTAAGGGTTAGGGTTCAGGGTTAGGGTTTGGGATTAGGGTTAGGGTTAGGATGGGTGGGTTAGGTAGGGTTTAGGGTTAGGTTTAGGGTTAGGGTTAGGATAGGGTTAGGTGTAGGGTTAGGGTTGGTAGGTTCTGGCGTTTAGGCGGTAGGGTTATAGGGTTAGGGTTAGGGTTAGGGTTAGGGTTAGGGTTAGGGTTAGGGTTAGGGTTAGGGTTAGGGTTAGGGTTAGGGTTAGGGTTAGGGTTAGGGTTAGGGTTAGGGTTAGGGTTAGGGTTAGGGTTAGGGTTAGGGTTAGGGTTAGGGTTAGGGTTAGGGTTAGGGTTAGGGTTAGGGTTAGGGTTAGGGTTAGGGTTAGGGTTAGGGTTAGGGTTAGGGTTAGGGTTAGGGTTAGGGTTAGGGTTAGGGTTAGGGTTAGGGTTAGGGTTAGGGTTAGGGTTAGGGTTAGGGTTAGGGTTAGGGTTAGGGTTAGGGTTAGGGTTAGGGTTAGGGTTAGGGTTAGGGTTAGGGTTAGGGTTAGGGTTAGGGTTAGGGTTAGGGTTAGGGTTAGGGTTAGGGTTAGGGTTAGGGTTAGGGTTAGGGTTAGGGTTAGGGTTAGGGTTAGGGTTAGGGTTAGGGTTAGGGTTAGGGTTAGGGTTAGGGTTAGGGTTAGGGTTAGGGTTAGGGTTAGGGTTAGGGTTAGGGTTAGGGTTAGGGTTAGGGTTAGGGTTAGGGTTAGGGTTAGGGTTAGGGTTAGGGTTAGGGTTAGGGTTAGGGTTAGGGTTAGGGTTAGGGTTAGGGTTAGGGTTAGGGTTAGGGTTAGGGTTAGGGTTAGGGTTAGGGTTAGGGTTAGGGTTAGGGTTAGGGTTAGGGTTAGGGTTAGGGTTAGGGTTAGGGTTAGGGTTAGGGTTAGGGTTAGGGTTAGGGTTAGGGTTAGGGTTAGGGTTAGGGTTAGGGTTAGGGTTAGGGTTAGGGTTAGGGTTAGGGTTAGGGTTAGGGTTAGGGTTAGGGTTAGGGTTAGGGTTAGGGTTAGGGTTAGGGTTAGGGTTAGGGTTAGGGTTAGGGTTAGGGTTAGGGTTAGGGTTAGGGTTAGGGTTAGGGTTAGGGTTAGGGTTAGGGTTAGGGTTAGGGTTAGGGTTAGGGTTAGGGTTAGGGTTAGGGTTAGGGTTAGGGTTAGGGTTAGGGTTAGGGTTAGGGTTAGGGTTAGGGTTAGGGTTAGGGTTAGGGTTAGGGTTAGGGTTAGGGTTAGGGTTAGGGTTAGGGTTAGGGTTAGGGTTAGGGTTAGGGTTAGGGTTAGGGTTAGGGTTAGGGTTAGGGTTAGGGTTAGGGTTAGGGTTAGGGTTAGGGTTAGGGTTAGGGTTAGGGTTAGGGTTAGGGTTAGGGTTAGGGTTAGGGTTAGGGTTAGGGTTAGGGTTAGGGTTAGGGTTAGGGTTAGGGTTAGGGTTAGGGTTAGGGTTAGGGTTAGGGTTAGGGTTAGGGTTAGGGTTAGGGTTAGGGTTAGGGTTAGGGTTAGGGTTAGGGTTAGGGTTAGGGTTAGGGTTAGGGTTAGGGTTAGGGTTAGGGTTAGGGTTAGGGTTAGGGTTAGGGTTAGGGTTAGGGTTAGGGTTAGGGTTAGGGTTAGGGTTAGGGTTAGGGTTAGGGTTAGGGTTAGGGTTAGGGTTAGGGTTAGGGTTAGGGTTAGGGTTAGGGTTAGGGTTAGGGTTAGGGTTAGGGTTAGGGTTAGGGTTAGGGTTAGGGTTAGGGTTAGGGTTAGGGTTAGGGTTAGGGTTAGGGTTAGGGTTAGGGTTAGGGTTAGGGTTAGGGTTAGGGTTAGGGTTAGGGTTAGGGTTAGGGTTAGGGTTAGGGTTAGGGTTAGGGTTAGGGTTAGGGTTAGGGTTAGGGTTAGGGTTAGGGTTAGGGTTAGGGTTAGGGTTAGGGTTAGGGTTAGGGTTAGGGTTAGGGTTAGGGTTAGGGTTAGGGTTAGGGTTAGGGTTAGGGTTAGGGTTAGGGTTAGGGTTAGGGTTAGGGTTAGGGTTAGGGTTAGGGTTAGGGTTAGGGTTAGGGTTAGGGTTAGGGTTAGGGTTAGGGTTAGGGTTAGGGTTAGGGTTAGGGTTAGGGTTAGGGTTAGGGTTAGGGTTAGGGTTAGGGTTAGGGTTAGGGTTAGGGTTAGGGTTAGGGTTAGGGTTAGGGTTAGGGTTAGGGTTAGGGTTAGGGTTAGGGTTAGGGTTAGGGTTAGGGTTAGGGTTAGGGTTAGGGTTAGGGTTAGGGTTAGGGTTAGGGTTAGGGTTAGGGTTAGGGTTAGGGTTAGGGTTAGGGTTAGGGTTAGGGTTAGGGTTAGGGTTAGGGTTAGGGTTAGGGTTAGGGTTAGGGTTAGGGTTAGGGTTAGGGTTAGGGTTAGGGTTAGGGTTAGGGTTAGGGTTAGGGTTAGGGTTAGGGTTAGGGTTAGGGTTAGGGTTAGGGTTAGGGTTAGGGTTAGGGTTAGGGTTAGGGTTAGGGTTAGGGTTAGGGTTAGGGTTAGGGTTAGGGTTAGGGTTAGGGTTAGGGTTAGGGTTAGGGTTAGGGTTAGGGTTAGGGTTAGGGTTAGGGTTAGGGTTAGGGTTAGGGTTAGGGTTAGGGTTAGGGTTAGGGTTAGGGTTAGGGTTAGGGTTAGGGTTAGGGTTAGGGTTAGGGTTAGGGTTAGGGTTAGGGTTAGGGTTAGGGTTAGGGTTAGGGTTAGGGTTAGGGTTAGGGTTAGGGTTAGGGTTAGGGTTAGGGTTAGGGTTAGGGTTAGGGTTAGGGTTAGGGTTAGGGTTAGGGTTAGGGTTAGGGTTAGGGTTAGGGTTAGGGTTAGGGTTAGGGTTAGGGTTAGGGTTAGGGTTAGGGTTAGGGTTAGGGTTAGGGTTAGGGTTAGGGTTAGGGTTAGGGTTAGGGTTAGGGTTAGGGTTAGGGTTAGGGTTAGGGTTAGGGTTAGGGTTAGGGTTAGGGTTAGGGTTAGGGTTAGGGTTAGGGTTAGGGTTAGGGTTAGGGTTAGGGTTAGGGTTAGGGTTAGGGTTAGGGTTAGGGTTAGGGTTAGGGTTAGGGTTAGGGTTAGGGTTAGGGTTAGGGTTAGGGTTAGGGTTAGGGTTAGGGTTAGGGTTAGGGTTAGGGTTAGGGTTAGGGTTAGGGTTAGGGTTAGGGTTAGGGTTAGGGTTAGGGTTAGGGTTAGGGTTAGGGTTAGGGTTAGGGTTAGGGTTAGGGTTAGGGTTAGGGTTAGGGTTAGGGTTAGGGTTAGGGTTAGGGTTAGGGTTAGGGTTAGGGTTAGGGTTAGGGTTAGGGTTAGGGTTAGGGTTAGGGTTAGGGTTAGGGTTAGGGTCTAGGGTTAGGGTTAGGGTTAGGGTTAGGGTTAGGGTTAGGGTTAGGGTTAGGGTTAGGGTTAGGGTTAGGGTTAGGGTTAGGGTTAGGGTTAGGGTTAGGGTTAGGGTTAGGGTTAGGGTTAGGGTTAGGGTTAGGGTTAGGGTTAGGGTTAGGGTTAGGGTTAGGGTTAGGGTTAGGGTTAGGGTTAGGGTTAGGGTTAGGGTTAGGGTTAGGGTTAGGGTTAGGGTTAGGGTTAGGGTTAGGGTTAGGGTTAGGGTTAGGGTTAGGGTTAGGGTTAGGGTTAGGGTTAGGGTTAGGGTTAGGGTTAGGGTTAGGGTTAGGGTTAGGGTTAGGGTTAGGGTTAGGGTTAGGGTTAGGGTTAGGGTTAGGGTTAGGGTTAGGGTTAGGGTTAGGGTTAGGGTTAGGGTTAGGGTTAGGGTTAGGGTTAGGGTTAGGGTTAGGGTTAGGGTTAGGGTTAGGGTTAGGGTTAGGGTTAGGGTTAGGGTTAGGGTTAGGGTTAGGGTTAGGGTTAGGGTTAGGGTTAGGGTTAGGGTTAGGGTTAGGGTTAGGGTTAGGGTTAGGGTTAGGGTTAGGGTTAGGGTTAGGGTTAGGGTTAGGGTTAGGGTTAGGGTTAGGGTTAGGGTTAGGGTTAGGGTTAGGGTTAGGGTTAGGGTTAGGGTTAGGGTTAGGGTTAGGGTTAGGGTTAGGGTTAGGGTTAGGGTTAGGGTTAGGGTTAGGGTTAGGGTTAGGGTTAGGGTTAGGGTTAGGGTTAGGGTTAGGGTTAGGGTTAGGGTTAGGGTTAGGGTTAGGGTTAGGGTTAGGGTTAGGGTTAGGGTTAGGGTTAGGGTTAGGGTTAGGGTTAGGGTTAGGGTTAGGGTTAGGGTTAGGGTTAGGGTTAGGGTTAGGGTTAGGGTTAGGGTTAGGGTTAGGGTTAGGGTTAGGGTTAGGGTTAGGGTTAGGGTTAGGGTTAGGGTTAGGGTTAGGGTTAGGGTTAGGGTTAGGGTTAGGGTTAGGGTTAGGGTTAGGGTTAGGGTTAGGGTTAGGGTTAGGGTTAGGGTTAGGGTTAGGGTTAGGGTTAGGGTTAGGGTTAGGGTTAGGGTTAGGGTTAGGGTTAGGGTTAGGGTTAGGGTTAGGGTTAGGGTTAGGGTTAGGGTTAGGGTTAGGGTTAGGGTTAGGGTTAGGGTTAGGGTTAGGGTTAGGGTTAGGGTTAGGGTTAGGGTTAGGGTTAGGGTTAGGGTTAGGGTTAGGGTTAGGGTTAGGGTTAGGGTTAGGGTTAGGGTTAGGGTTAGGGTTAGGGTTAGGGTTAGGGTTAGGGTTAGGGTTAGGGTTAGGGTTAGGGTTAGGGTTAGGGTTAGGGTTAGGGTTAGGGTTAGGGTTAGGGTTAGGGTTAGGGTTAGGGTTAGGGTTAGGGTTAGGGTTAGGGTTAGGGTTAGGGTTAGGGTTAGGGTTAGGGTTAGGGTTAGGGTTAGGGTTAGGGTTAGGGTTAGGGTTAGGGTTAGGGTTAGGGTTAGGGTTAGGGTTAGGGTTAGGGTTAGGGTTAGGGTTAGGGTTAGGGTTAGGGTTAGGGTTAGGGTTAGGGTTAGGGTTAGGGTTAGGGTTAGGGTTAGGGTTAGGGTTAGGGTTAGGGTTAGGGTTAGGGTTAGGGTTAGGGTTAGGGTTAGGGTTAGGGTTAGGGTTAGGGTTAGGGTTAGGGTTAGGGTTAGGGTTAGGGTTAGGGTTAGGGTTAGGGTTAGGGTTAGGGTTAGGGTTAGGGTTAGGGTTAGGGTTAGGGTTAGGGTTAGGGTTAGGGTTAGGGTTAGGGTTAGGGTTAGGGTTAGGGTTAGGGTTAGGGTTAGGGTTAGGGTTAGGGTTAGGGTTAGGGTTAGGGTTAGGGTTAGGGTTAGGGTTAGGGTTAGGGTTAGGGTTAGGGTTAGGGTTAGGGTTAGGGTTAGGGTTAGGGTTAGGGTTAGGGTTAGGGTTAGGGTTAGGGTTAGGGTTAGGGTTAGGGTTAGGGTTAGGGTTAGGGTTAGGGTTAGGGTTAGGGTTAGGGTTAGGGTTAGGGTTAGGGTTAGGGTTAGGGTTAGGGTTAGGGTTAGGGTTAGGGTTAGGGTTAGGGTTAGGGTTAGGGTTAGGGTTAGGGTTAGGGTTAGGGTTAGGGTTAGGGTTAGGGTTAGGGTTAGGGTTAGGGTTAGGGTTAGGGTTAGGGTTAGGGTTAGGGTTAGGGTTAGGGTTAGGGTTAGGGTTAGGGTTAGGGTTAGGGTTAGGGTTAGGGTTAGGGTTAGGGTTAGGGTTAGGGTTAGGGTTAGGGTTAGGGTTAGGGTTAGGGTTAGGGTTAGGGTTAGGGTTAGGGTTAGGGTTAGGGTTAGGGTTAGGGTTAGGGTTAGGGTTAGGGTTAGGGTTAGGGTTAGGGTTAGGGTTAGGGTTAGGGTTAGGGTTAGGGTTAGGGTTAGGGTTAGGGTTAGGGTTAGGGTTAGGGTTAGGGTTAGGGTTAGGGTTAGGGTTAGGGTTAGGGTTAGGGTTAGGGTTAGGGTTAGGGTTAGGGTTAGGGTTAGGGTTAGGGTTAGGGTTAGGGTTAGGGTTAGGGTTAGGGTTAGGGTTAGGGTTAGGGTTAGGGTTAGGGTTAGGGTTAGGGTTAGGGTTAGGGTTAGGGTTAGGGTTAGGGTTAGGGTTAGGGTTAGGGTTAGGGTTAGGGTTAGGGTTAGGGTTAGGGTTAGGGTTAGGGTTAGGGTTAGGGTTAGGGTTAGGGTTAGGGTTAGGGTTAGGGTTAGGGTTAGGGTTAGGGTTAGGGTTAGGGTTAGGGTTAGGGTTAGGGTTAGGGTTAGGGTTAGGGTTAGGGTTAGGGTTAGGGTTAGGGTTAGGGTTAGGGTTAGGGTTAGGGTTAGGGTTAGGGTTAGGGTTAGGGTTAGGGTTAGGGTTAGGGTTAGGGTTAGGGTTAGGGTTAGGGTTAGGGTTAGGGTTAGGGTTAGGGTTAGGGTTAGGGTTAGGGTTAGGGTTAGGGTTAGGGTTAGGGTTAGGGTTAGGGTTAGGGTTAGGGTTAGGGTTAGGGTTAGGGTTAGGGTTAGGGTTAGGGTTAGGGTTAGGGTTAGGGTTAGGGTTAGGGTTAGGGTTAGGGTTAGGGTTAGGGTTAGGGTTAGGGTTAGGGTTAGGGTTAGGGTTAGGGTTAGGGTTAGGGTTAGGGTTAGGGTTAGGGTTAGGGTTAGGGTTAGGGTTAGGGTTAGGGTTAGGGTTAGGGTTAGGGTTAGGGTTAGGGTTAGGGTTAGGGTTAGGGTTAGGGTTAGGGTTAGGGTTAGGGTTAGGGTTAGGGTTAGGGTTAGGGTTAGGGTTAGGGTTAGGGTTAGGGTTAGGGTTAGGGTTAGGGTTAGGGTTAGGGTTAGGGTTAGGGTTAGGGTTAGGGTTAGGGTTAGGGTTAGGGTTAGGGTTAGGGTTAGGGTTAGGGTTAGGGTTAGGGTTAGGGTTAGGGTTAGGGTTAGGGTTAGGGTTAGGGTTAGGGTTAGGGTTAGGGTTAGGGTTAGGGTTAGGGTTAGGGTTAGGGTTAGGGTTAGGGTTAGGGTTAGGGTTAGGGTTAGGGTTAGGGTTAGGGTTAGGGTTAGGGTTAGGGTTAGGGTTAGGGTTAGGGTTAGGGTTAGGGTTAGGGTTAGGGTTAGGGTTAGGGTTAGGGTTAGGGTTAGGGTTAGGGTTAGGGTT